>NC_142519.1:35230714-35295714 GCF_964205215.1 Stylophora pistillata | reverse complement strand
CAACAATCTGTACCACTTGAGTAAATCTGGAGATTCGAAAGTGATTATTTACTGTCTTGGAGACAAAAAGAGCCACTGCATAGGAAGAATACGGCTCAAATGTGCGTGTGTGAATTTCAATGGACGATCCACCCTTCATTAAGATTCCGCTTCTGGATCTATTACAGAAGGTTGATGCATTGAAATCAGAGACATGAAGAAGAGAAGTTTCCCTTGTCAAATATTTCAAATCTTCCTGTATTTCCAAGGAAGAATTTTGACAAAGCCAGTAGTACTGTAATTTGGGTCCAGCGTCATCAGGGTCACGAGAATCCGAACCGTGTAATACGTAAGGCTTATCAAAGGCTCTTTGAATTAGACTCCCTCCTTCGATTCTTGCTATCAAGGGGTTGCCTTGTATTTCAATGAAGCCCTCCTCGATACTATACACATCGTATTGTCCTCTCATACTGACATTACATCTAATCATATATATACCATATGTCAAGGTCTTTCTCTGTATCGTTAACTCCTTGAGCTTTTTGTTGTCTGGGTTAAGAATGGTAATTGTTCCAGGTTTATCCTTTGATAAAGATGACACCTTAGAAATGCTCCAAATGATATCCTTTTGGTCAGTTGCCCTACAATCGATTTTGGTAACAATAACACGAAAACGAACTATCTGCAATGGAGTAAACACTGTTCGAGAATTTATGTCTTTCTTAAACTCTGGTATCGTTATGGTGGGAAAATTGCAAGGTATTTTTACCACAAGGGCTTTGTCCTGTAAGAAGAAACGAGAGACACGATTCCACGCTGTTATGCTTACATCGTAACCTCCTAACGAAGAGTAGTTGTATTTGATAGAAAAAAATTTTCCAGCGAAGTCCAAGAATCGTTCCGATACGTTTTCATGGCTGCAATCTTCGTGACCAAACCCCAAAAATGTTCCATCGCCAAGGTTAATCACAAAGCAGGAATTTGTTCCCCTTTCTTCTGTTGATATGTTAAAAATTACCATTTCATCAATTGGCCTCGGGCAGTTGTTGGTGAAAGACAGGTTTGTAATTGCTTGCTGTACCGTAACATGTCCTCTTTGGACTATAAAGCCAAAGTTGTTTGAGCAGTTGACGATCACGTTGAAAATGTTTATTGTTTTGTATACATGGTGGACAAATGAATTGTTTTGAAAAGAAGATGTTTGAATTAAACTTCCATCTCCAAAATACCAAAAGCATAGATAAGGGAACCCTTCAGTAACATTTAACACCATTAACACCGGCTCTGTGACGTTGGCTGAGGAAACGTCTAGAGTTGCATTACCAAGTGAACAGCCTTTTTGAACAGTTATAGCAGTTCGTACCGAAAAGGCACTTATATTGTTGTAAACAATCACGCTGATGTTTTTCATTCCACTTTCCGGGTACTTGTACACCAGTTCGGGAGATCTTTGTGTCAAATTTATTCCATCGTCCAATACAAACAGAAATTCCGGGTTAGAACCATTAGATACATTCAATTTTATTTCGATAGGGTCATTTTGGTAGATGTCATCAAAGGGCCCAAGATTCTTGATAAGCACACACGAAACATTGACTGGAATCTCAACTATAATATGTCGAGACATTGTGATGTTGTTCAACTCATTCATTGCAATTACCACGACGCGGAATACTCCCAGGCCAGTGTAGATATGCGAATTATTCCTCCGTAGGGCCTTTCGAACAGAAGAAAATGACGAAGTTTCTGTCGAGTTGTCTCCATAATCGATTGAAAAACGAACCATTGAACCTAAGTCTATTTTCCAGTTAATTAAAAAAGTATCTCTAAATGAAATCGCGTTAACCATTTCGTTCACCACAAAACCTGTAATAGCATCCTGCACCATGATAAGACGTCTCGTTATGGTGTGATTTTCAGCTTGTAAAACCAGTTCCACAAAGCCAGTTTTGTTGTAAATATGTTCAATTTCGCAAAGCGATGTGTTGGTGACATTGCAATCCCCGAAATCCAAGCTTGCTACTTTGCCAACGCAGTTTTTTATCCTGATTACAACCGGTGCATTTCTTGTTACAACAGAAGGAACTGTTACGTCGAGTGCTGAAATGTCACACCATGCAAAAGATTGTCAAAAGACTAGTTTAGCTTTTTTGCAAACCAATTTGAATCCTATAGCTAGTTAATAACAATTCGAATTAGATGTGAAAAAACTACTCTACAACATACAAATTCCAAGCTGAAGATCTGCACGCTTCTAATCACTATTTAATTTAAAAATTTTCCGATTATCGGCGTTGAATCTATTTTATTTATTCCGATTCCTTTTGAATTAAAATTACAATTCATTCTGTTTACTTTCAATTATCTTCGTGTCATTTCGGACAATACACTGTACTTAAATATAAAAGAAAAGAAAATATAAAATGTAAACTATACACGAACAAAAAAAAAAAAACCTTATGTTTCTCTTCTAGGAGGGCATGTAATTCAGTTAGTTTTTTAACTGCTTGCTGTAAACTAGAGTTTCAGATTTCCGAAGGGTTTGTTGTCGGCACAAAGCCTAATTCGGCCCCATATGTATAATCCAATCCATGGCAGCATAGTAAACACGTTGATGGCCCGTATACTTGAAGGTCAGTTCGTACTGGGGTAACTACGATCTTTGTCTTGAGAACTGTCCGAGGCTGTTAGCAATTCGTTCTCAGTAGGTATCTTCATACCGGAATAAAATTTATCTTTATTTAGTTAAGAAGTAACAATAGTCCCACCTGGGCAGATGTGTGTATTACAAACCACTTCCTCTTTATCGGCTCCCAATGATGAGCAGTCTTTGCCACCATTCTCAGGCTTCGGATTGTCGCAGGTTCGCTCTCTATACTGAAATCCTCCTACACAAGTGGCGCTACACGCTGACCAAGCCGACCATTCGCTGTACCCGCCCTCAATGACATTGGCTGGTTTCGAATCAAAACAACAAAAGTGCAAAATTTACACTCGATTTATTCTTTCGCATCTTGTTCACCAAAACAACAAAAATAAATTCGTAAGATAATTGAAGATTTATTGAAATTGGAAAACAATTGTACAGACTTCAATTGAAAAATTCTTCATTTTTACTTGCAGTTTAAAAAGGAAAAGAATACCTTCGTACTTTTAAACCCAGACTAACATCTTCGATAGATTTACCTGATAACTAAGTATAGTATAGTTTTTCATTTTTTAAGTCCAGATTTTACTTTTACCCACTGAATATATAAATTATCATCATTGAAATCATGGTGAAAGTAAGAAAAAGGACAATAACAAATGATAATAATTGTAACTTGCCATCACATCCAAAAAGTTCCACTCTCATGCAAATCTGTTGATGCCAGGACTTCACCTCAAGCCTGACGTACAGTACATCTTTAATGTTATCAAGACTATGTGTAACTGTACTAAACTGGTCAGTATTCCCTGGGAAAACCTGTTTATCCATAAATGCGAGACAAATATTAGCTATTCAGGCTCCTCGAAACAGAATTCTCGCTATTTTAGCACACTGCTCCAGCTCGCTGCAGCAGTAGCCCTAGCAATAGACTCCCTTTGTTGTTTCAGTTCCCTTAATTTAACAAAGTACGACGAATGAGGTCAAAGCAACATGTATCGCCATTGTATCATGGGGGTCAGAGTCTTCCTGAATGAGCACTTTCGAAAAAAAGTCGGCGCAAGATCACCGTCAGGGACAAGCTATACATTACATGAATGTCTGGATGAGGTCTTTGCATACAGAAACGAAAATGATAAAAAAGAAAGAGAGTGCATTCCGAACATAATTTTGTACCATTAAAAAGGAAATGCCCAAGAAACGTGAAAAAGAAATGTCGTTTTAAGGAGACAAAAATAGTGTTAAAATACTGAATAGGACAGATTTTCAGAGAGAAATGAACGACTACATTTATGGAACTGTTACCTAAAGAGTCAGACGCAAACTATGAACAGCACCACGCGAGAGTCTTTGAGGACACCATGCAAGAAAGTAAGCAAACAGTTAATACCTTGGTAAATCTATCAACAGTATAAGGCTGAAAGGTAGATCCTTCCTTATCCCGATAATACAACGCATATTCCGTGACCCACTTTCCATCTTTATGATGTATTCCCTGGGTGGATATTCCAGTAATCATTTTACTATCTTTCAGAGCAATCTGCAGATACTCTCCTGTTAAGTTTTTCTCTGCGCACCAGCTTCCATTACCAATCAAGCGATTAAGCCTCGCATTCCGAGGCTCGTTGCCCACACCATAGCTACTCGCTGTGAACGAATCGTTCGATAATTCTCCATCGTTTACACCAAGAGGGAAGCCACAAACTATGGTAAAACAAGTGATTATACGTCTAAACTATAGTTGTGTGTAATGTTAGGAAAGCTGGTTCTGTCGTGCGTTTTCTTCCATAAGATGCCTTAAACCTCTTTACAGCCCAAAACCAAAAAACGCAAAAAACAAAACAAAACTAAACATGGAAAATATTCAGCCTTCTTCAATAAAGGTGTTTGGGAACTATGTTATAAACTCTGATGGCCAAAAGCTGGCTGCAAGCGTTTCTATGTGAGCGGGTAAAAGCAAGCATTCCTCCTCTATTTCTTTCTTCCCCTCCCCCCTTCACCTTCCCCCTGCACTTTCAGGCAAATAACTAACCCATCTTTTCCATACTGGTAGCCATTCTAAACATAAACAGACTCACTGCATAATTCCGGTGAGTCTCAGTCAACCAGACTTAGATAATTACTCAGTCGGACAGCCGATCCGTCAGTCAATAAAACAAGCGGTCGGTCAGTCAGTCAGGCAGTGCTGAATTCCTCGGCTCAAAATAATGATATCAAAAGAAGCGAAAATCTTACGAAATAATCAATAGTACCAAAATTCGGATTTATACTTCTTGGGCTGTAATGATTTCTGACATATTTCCTATTTGTCATGATTAAATGTTGCTGTGGTTTTTAATTTCAGTACCTTGGTAACCATATAGCTCGACCCTCATGCAGACGTGGTTGAACCACATGACAGGAAGAAATCGGATGTAGCGAGCTTCAATTTCTTCTGTCATCTGTTGCTGAACGATACCATGGTCATTGGTGTTCCCCTGAAAGAGCTGAAATGAACAACAAACACTGACGCTACCAATGAAAAAAAATATATAAATCACAATACTGAGACTTGAGATATAATTTCAAAATTTCTAAAACAAAATGTCAATGGAGTTTCATCCTGTGAGATAACCAAATGATGGTAAGTTTCCATTCTTGTATACAGAATATGCCACAGAGACATTATCATGAGGAAATAAGTTAAATTATTATACATTGTAGTCACCATCTGTCTTCTCATTGGCTAAATGCCCACAGTTAATTCTGGGAAACAGCACAACCAACAGGTTATTCACTAATCTGTACCTACAGATTAGTGAATAATCTGTAGGTTGCGCGCACAATGCATGATTTCCGGTGGAGCAATGTCAAGTTCACGGACAGCGAAGTAAGAATGGCTTCTCGATTCGCTTCATCGACCCAGCGAGAAATTGAGAAGTTACTTGAAGATAAAGATTCGGAAAATACTAAAAGAATGTATAATAAATCAATTACTGGATTCGGTTTTTTGTGAAATCCGGAATAATCAAGGTCTCGGTTAGTATTATCACTTACTTTGACCTTAACACTTACTTTGACCTTGATTATTCTAGATATCACAAAAACCCCATCCAATAATTGTTAATGATCTTTGCGTTTAAGCGATTTGTCATTTGATCCCGCGAATAGTTTCATTTTCCTGTCACCCTTTCACTTTCCTCTTGTTCTCTTTTTCTAGACAAGTGGTACTGATTTTAAAAAAAAGGTGAGAAAATTGAAAATAGTCAGATGACCTATCAAAATTAAAGTTAAAACTCTGATAATACCTTCACTGAGTCATTTTCCTTGTACTTTTTCCATCCGGACCCATTCAGGCTGTGGGACAAATTAAACTGTGTCACCCAGCAGCTTTTATCAGTCCGATGACTTCCTTGAGTGGCCACGTGAGTAATGTTATGAGTAGTGCCCAAGTCAATTTCTAAATACTGTTCGTGGTTGTCTTCTCCGGCGCGCCAAGCTTCGCTAAGGAAGCCTACATCCAAGCGGGCTCGCCATGGCTCGTTAGCAGGTCCTGCATGACTGGATGCAGTCATGGCTGAATTAGCAATCTTGTGTTTTTGTATTCCAAGAGGTATACTTCGACCTTGTAATTTTAACAAGAAATCGATAAAAATTTAAAACCGATGATATCTAATCTTTTAGATTTAAATAGCATTACGAAAAGTTATATAATAGGATGACTAAAGGAAACAATACGAGAGCTCGGTGTATTATAAGAAATTGAACACTCATGAAACATTATGCAATTCTATTTTAAACACCAAAAAGAGGGAAAACAGTGAGTATATATAGTGAAGCCATATTGATATCATCTTTACTTTATGATCATATGATTTTGGCGAGGTTTGACCTTTATTGTGTGATTAATTGGTTGATGCAAATCATACTGACCAATGGTTCGTAGGTCGAATCGCATGCAGATATGTCCGTTCCAGCTGATTGGATGCATCCTGATTAATCGCGCCCTCACTTGTTTCATAAATTTCCGAGTGACAATGGATGAGCTATCGTTATTTCCCTGAAATACCTAAAACAACTATTTGTCAAACAATGTAACAGTTTGTTGAGTGAAAAGTTTATTGAATTGTTTCTGCGGCCAGTCTATCTCCAAACATATTACATTCTAGATGATATTGCATACACACTAATTACCTTGATAGAACCATTTTCTTCATATTGTTTCCATAAATCATAAGAATGACCATACGAAATTGTGTAACTCTCAACCCAGGACTCCTCAACAACTGCCCCTTGTGTTATGATCTCTCCAATGTAACTATTTCGCTTTAGGTCAATCTGGAGGTATTGCATCACGTCATCGAATTCAGCGCACCACGTTCGGCGAATACTGAGTAAGCAGTCCTGGGGTGTCAGCGGATGTCGGGAGCTTGATGCGCTGATGGATATGTTAGCTGCCGCAAGCAACTCTCCTCCTTGAGAAAAGACAACAATTGCGGATGAGAACATCATATATATTGTATTTACAAATCAAAGCTATATTCATGCAAAAGGTTGTAGGCAAGGCAACTCCCTTTCTTTCTTTTCTTTTGGCATTCTGGACTGTATATTCCATTCACTTCCTTCTTCTCTCCCCTTCTGTTCCAAAGGGCCAGCAGTTTTAATTTTGCGATAAAATTGATTTTGGAGCGCAAGTCGTCCATTAGGAAATAATTCTTTGTACAAACCTATTCATGCAGTTTGTCCTTTTTTCTAAGAGGTAAAATATTGTCTCACCTTTTCTGCTGCCATAAATTTCCACCCTCAGTGCAGGAATAATGGTATCCAGCACCCATCGAGTCACGAGGAACTTGACGTAGCGAGTGTAAAATGATCGGGTAAACACGTGACGCACAGGGAGGTCTCTTTCGCCAGGGGTGTTACCGCTGAAAATCTGCTTAAAGAGTTGAGATAGCTTTCAAATCATTCAAGCCCATAAGAAAATCAATCTTCTAGAACGCCAGAGGCGATTTCCTACCATCTTTTGCATGTGGGAAGAAAATCATAATAGTTTTCCTTACTTTATTAATGCAATTTATCAACCATTTGATGATATGAAAAAGTAATGATCAAATGTGACCTATTTTGAAATTTACTACCGTTCACACTGTTACAAAATTGTTAAAACTCAAGTTATAACGCATCTTTACCATTTTGTTCTAACAACATTGATACATGACCCTGACATTGAACAACTGGGGATTCGTATCAACTTCATGAAATGCGCCCATATTTGTGAATATCAGTGCTTCAGTGATGCATGTAAGTCTTATATTTCGCAGCAACAAATGGACAGCGACCATGTATATTGCTTTTCAAATAGAACTTCGTAAGATAGGGAGTAAATGTGACATAATCATACCTTAGGGGCCCCTCCCTCTCGATAGTAATACCAGTTTGAACCATCATCGCTGAAGGACAGTTTATACTCCAGTACGTGTCCGTATTTTTTGATAACGTTGTTATTACATCCTTGTGTTGCGACTCCACTTACGGACACTAAACCTTCACCAAGGTCGACCTGAAGAAAGTTATCACCTTTTGAGAATACCCAACATCCCGTAGTACTATGTAACCGAGCCAACCATGGTCCGTGCATCTCAGCATCCAAGTAAATGTCTGAAGCTAAAATGCTAATGTTAGGAATTCGATGATCGCTCATTCCTAACGGTTTCAAACTTTGTTCATCAAAATCTAAAATGGTAAAATAATGCAAACGTTAATCAAGCTCATAAATGTCACTATAGAAAGTATGAACCATACGGGTAAGACCTAGGGCCAGTAATGTTTAGGCAAAGTTTAGTTGAAGAATATTTATTTCATAAAAACAACCCTCTTATAGAGAATCCCTGAGGCCCATTGCCTGCGTAAAACCGCGGTTTAGGTTGGACCTCCGGCGAGTAAACGACCGGCCCCTAGAGTTATTTAAGCCCCAATCATTGAACTACCGTCGTTGGTTTCCTTAATAATCAATGGTCCATTGATTCTTGGAAAAATGCGAGGATATATAACTGCACGGTTTGGTTGTGAGGGAAAACTTTTATTACGATTTAATAGCTACTGGCCACTATAAAAAAGTAAAGAATAAAGATAAATAATAAAAAATAAAAAAGGCCATGTGGCAGATCTGTTATGGAGTCCTTGACCCCATATAAACCACCAAAACGGTAAATAAGTCACACATTTTACTAATTAAACACCTTCTCACTTCATACTAATTCTCATTTCTAACCAATTGAGCTAACCGCCTCCCGGTTAGCTCAATTGCTTAGAGCGCTGGACTGTTGTGCGGGAGGTCGAGGTCGATGGTTCGAGCTCCAGCCGGACCAACGCTCAAGGTCTTAAAATAACTGAGGAGAATGCACTACCTTTCTATAATATCAAGAAATGGATAGACATTGGGGGGAGGGGGCATCTTCAAATAAGTTTCCTTCGATTGTTGTAAACTGCTCATGCAGTCCGGCCAAAGTCCCCCGAAAAGTGTTGTGATGCGCATTTGATCATATCCACATGTTAATTTGCGCAATATAATATTAAATTATTATTGTTATCATTATTATTGCTATTATTATTATTATTATTATTATTATTATACTTAAATGAAACTATGACAATAGAAAATTTCTGGCTTTCGACCTATTAATTGTTCTTTTATCAGTTTCGAAGCGAGTGTCCTTAGGCAATATATTTCATCTCTCTACAACTCCATGAAAAAATGAGTGTTTTAGCACTTTTGTTGTAGCATATTTCTTTTTAGAGGTAAGTTTTCGCTAGGTAACGGTCGCGTTCTGAAGAGAAATCAACATAAGGTTGAATATCGACATTAATCATGCCATTCAGCGCTTTGTAAGGGAAAGTAACATCAGCTAAAACTCTTCTTTGTTCAAGTGACAGTAAGTTCGGTTTCTTTAATCAGGTTTCATTCTCTTGTCCGTCTTTAGGATGAATTTGGCCGCTCTTTTCTTTATTTTTTCAGTTTTTCTTGTATAGGGAGGCCATACAACGGAGCAGTTCTCTAAATTAGACCGGGCAAGACAGCAGTAGACCGCTTTCCACGTTATTACATCACTAAGCCCTTTACAGGTTCTTTTATCAAACCAAACATTCTGTTTTCTTTTCCCCTGTCATTATCAATATGAGAAATCCAGTTTAAATGCTGATCTGGAATTATACCAAGATCCTTTAAACTCCTAGACCTTCTCCAAAACAAGACTTTCTTTTTAAACAAGTCATTTTTAACTGTGGTTCGATTTTGGATATAAGAAAACGCCATTACTCCACCGATAGAGGAATCGGATAAAATTTTTTTAAAGGACCTTAATTCGGCAATCATTCACAACCGGAATAAGTCTTACCTTTGCATCCGTACAACTCGACTCTGATACATGCATGTATGTGCCATTTCTTAGGATGAAGACGAATGTATCGCACATTGGAAACGTTACTGAGCTTGTTTTTGACAATCGATGTTCCATCTGTATTGCCTGGAAACATCTAAATTATAACAAAGAAAAATTATCATCTTCCTGGCGGATATGGCTAATTAGCTGGATTAAAACAGTGAAAAGTAAATTTCAATATTGAACTGATAACATACACGAGTTAATTATCTCTCATCTTTTTTCTAAATGGAAAATTACGAATAATGTCATAGCTTTGAGAAACTTGTCTGAGTATTTCGTCGACAAAGTTATACTTGTCTAAGTGCATGGACACAATTATCTTCTGCGTTCGAGATATCCAGCCTGAAATAAATTTTTTAGGCTTTGCGCGTGTCTGGCGGCAATGAGTAGTTTCAGGCAACTATGCAAATCAATTATATTGTCCTTACTGAAAGCTGCCGTTATTTTCTGATTTGCAGCAAAAGAGCTCCCTTATAACTCACTTTTTCAGTGCCATTCTCAGAATATGGAATCCAAGGGAAAAGATCTTTGCGAAAGTGCAATGTGTACTGCTGTACCCAAGCGCTGTTGTTTGAACTGTGCAATCCTTGGGTGGCAATAAACCGTAATCTGTATGGTTTCGCAAGGTCAACCTAAGAGACATAAGGAAAAGTTCAAGAAAATACTCTTTCAAAACCTTGCGATAGATTGAGATGCACATTGTTCATGTTCCTTATTGTATAGAGGCTGCAAAGAAGTCATCACTATCTGTACATGCTCAGCACATATGACTAGCAAAATAGTGGTAGATAAAAGAAAAAACAACTGCAAAGAAAGGCCTCTACATCATCTCTCGTGTTACATAGAATAAACACTTCGTTAAACCAAATCGATTGCAAGAGATTACAAATTGGTCATAAACTCTTCTGGATTGTCATTTCACTACGTCAACGAATCATATGCGCAGTTCAAAAGAAGAGAGGTGTCTTATATTAAAGTTTCTCTTTCACAGCTGATTCCCCTGGGTAAGCTTAAAGAGGATAATACTGATAGTTCCATCTCAATTCAAATTTGTTTTCTGATAACTCTCTCCATTCGACTTTTTTTCGCTACTACAACAACAATCTTTAATTGTATTCCCTTTCCTGTGTCAAGTTACAAAACAATATTGGAAATAAATAGTATACTGGCAGTCTGGAATAACCATAGGGGCTAGCGGAGCCAGGCAGCCAGTAGACAACAATATTAAATGAAATTAATCAGTGGTCAGCAAGATAGCACACATATACATATAAAAAGAAAGGAATAGAAGAGGAAAAATGCTATCATTACGCTAGTAGGGAAGTCTGAAATAATTAGATTAAAATATGAGTATAAATCATTGATATAAGAAAACCACACACGTAGCAAATATAACAACTAATAACATTATATACAAAACCGAGCGCATGAAGAATAGTTTTATTTTTAGCCATATTTATAAGATGTAGATAATTTTCCTTCTTTCTTAACGACGAAGTTGTAATATTTTACACGTCCTTTTTATCATCTGTACTTGTAAATATTCCGTAATTCAGCCCATGGCTGCAAGGTGTTTATAATAAAGTATCTATCTATCTATCTATCTATCTACATTCTATATAAACTATAAAATAACTTATATTAAGGCTTAGAAAGGTTGACAGAATTTAACGAAAGGATAATTAACCAGATAATATTTTCCAGGTTTTTGTACTTTCAAGATTTATACTTTTAGTATAGCAAATGTCTTATACAGTAAATACATATACACGCCCATTTTGACCAACAAAAGGTTTGATCAACACTGCACTAAAATAAGACAATTCACCAACTTGTAAAAAAGGCTGAGTATCGTTTCTGCTTGGGCACCAGGCCTCTCTGCCATCGAGGCGTGCCATCCATGGGTATCTGCGTGAGGACAGGTAACTAGAGGCGGTGAGAGCAGAATCTTTTATTGCCCAGGTGCCGATTCCGATCTCGTCAGAACACACTGAAAAGAAAATTAGAACTGTCTATGCGAATAGGAGTGAAAAACTATGTCAAAAAAGTTGTCTTTCTACAATTGGTTAGCAACAATCTCATGTTTTTTGTGCTCAGATCACATGCCAACTCATAAAATTTTTATGTGCCATACTAAAGCCCCATTACCACCTTCTAGTTTTGCGGAGTGGTGCAACTCATAAAGTAAATCCTCCAAACTTAAAGGACTTAAGTGATTTGAGCAAACATTATGTCAGCCTTTTCACTATCAATCATTTTGGTAATCTGGTAAGGAGTAAATTTCATGGCAAAACTTTGCACACTCCGTTGCAGTACCAAACGATTTACAGTCTATCAGATAAGTAGTACCTTTGTTGCAGCCATAAAATTCAAGTCTTAAATTTGCCCCTAAATGCCACTGGTCAACGCGAATCTTTATGAATCTTGCTTCTAACTTCTGTTCTGTTACAATCGTCGCCACCATGTTTTTCATTTCTACACCAGTGATTTTCTACATCAAAATTAAAAACAAGTAAATAACCAAGGATTGTAAACTTGCCTCGTACATCTGACAGCGTAGAAAACGATTTTTCAGGCTACTTAAAAAATATAGAAAAGCGACGATCTTGATAGGTTTGACACGTTTTCTTTTCAAGATAACATACACCAGTCTTTACAAAATACTACAACATTACTTTAATTTTAAAGTTGTGCCGCAGACCTGAAAGTACGTTGCCCTACAACATGTAACAATTGACAAGAAATCGTGAAAATAGGGTATAGTGCGATCCCTCTAATCCACAAATTATGACGAATTAGACGGAAGCATAGTTGCATACAGATCCCAGAAACTGTTATCAGAAACCTTGCAGTCAAACGAGATATTTACCCCATTTATTCCACGAGGTTCATAAGTTGTCCACGGCTCTTGAGTGGTCATCCTGTAGTCCAGGAAAAAAAATTTCAGCCAGTGAGTCTTCAGTGAATCCCCTTCCATCTCGATATAGGTTATGACTTTTGGCTCTCCAAGATCTACCGCAATGTATTCTGAAGATGCCAAAGATGATGCAATCCAGCCGGAACCAGACCCCAAACGAGCGCGCCAGGGTTCTCCGCCCACTTTGAAAGATGAAGCTTTGATGTTGGAGTCTCGTATGAGACCGCTGGCCATTCCCAGTGGTTCAGCACACACTAGAAGTTTGCAGCAGATTAGTTAGAGAACTTGAACTATCAAGCACCTTTGACGAGAAGGATGGTGAAAAATCACTCTCTGTAAAGCGACTGATTGTTCTTTTTGACGGTAACCAAAATGTTTGGGTTAGAGTTACTATGTAGGCATTCATTTAAAAAATGAGTTTTTTATTTTTTAAAATTTAATTCATATTTTTACCATCACATCCATAGAACTCCACACTGATTTGTGGAGTGTGCTGCCACGTTTGAGGGTAAAGCCTAACATAGCGTGACGTAATGTTCTTAGGCAGCGGCTGGCGTGAGGTTTCATAACCGGTTGTACAACCTGGCATAACCTAACACGATAAAGGAAAGAATTCATATTTAGAGATTAGGTGATGTAAAAGGTTTTTATTTGAAGATTATATCTGGTAAGATCCAAAGACTTGAGTATTCTGAGGAATACGAGTTTCGAAGGTGATAGAGTTGGCTACCTCACAAATTTAAAAATGAACGGCAGTTTGCGTTCGACTTTCTGCCTAACCATTTAGAATCAACAAAATTTTCAGCTATTTTCAAACCCCTCGAGTTCCATTGTAGTTTAGGCATTTATGACTTTTAAGAACACACTGATACATAGCGACATTACACATGTCGCAAAAACAACCAAGGATACGTCAAGAGCTCGTTTAGTAACTAATTTCTGTCCAAAGTAAATCCTTTCACCAAAGCAACCCGTTCAACAACATAAAAACCTTGAATCTTTGAAGGCTACGCCTTTTTTCACTCCCTATAACTCATCTACACCGAAACTCGATAAGTCCTTGCGAAACGTCGGCATCTTATCTGAGACAACACGAACCTTGTTAAAATATTTTCCGAGGCATAAAGGAACAGGAATATTCTGCCCGATGTTTGGAGACAAAATTCTTACTAGTAGGCACGGGAGGTTGGAGTTGAATGTTTAATCCAGTTTTAATGAATATAAAATGTGACATCATTGCCTGCCCGCCCACCCGCCTTAAAGCCCGATCAACTCTCAATTACTATCAACCCGAAATTCGGATACGTTCTCCACTTTGTCGAACGCAATAACAAAGAAAGGTTGTCATCGCATGTTTCAATAAAGCACCTTTAGAAGAAGAAAGGCTAACACAGCCATTTAATCTGTTCGCCTGATGTGATATATTCGGCACCAAAACTGGTTCAGAAAGCGCAAAGTTAATTTACTTCACCAATACCCAACTGAGTATACCCTCGATTATATATCAGCCTAATTGGCTGACAATCTGAACAAAACGTTCGCTACAAACCTTAAAACTAGCGTTTAGACGGGTGCTTTAAACACCCCAAGCTTTTCAAGCGTCAATAGAGAGATTTAGCAGCGCGTTTACGTGAAACGGCAAACGTCAGCTTACCGTTTAACGTTCCACGTAAAATAGCGGGAACCATGATGCTTTAGCCTCGAGTGAGCTCACATCATGGTGGATTTAAAGACGCCTCGTATGACTTACAAGGAATGGTTTTGGTGTCCTTTTTCCGGAAATTTACTCCTACTCTGTGAGGAAAAAGTGGAGAAAATCTTACGTACACGGCAAACACGAAACAGGTCACTTTCTCGGAGAAACAGCAAAGTGAAACCGGCAAACCTGAAAAAGTGGCGGGAAAAACAAGTTCACGTGGTCAGTCTTCCCGTTCACATTTCACGTAAACGTGGTGTTAAATCTCTCTATTGATTTCTCTTCTCCCGCCCCAGCAGTTTCTGAAGTATAAACAGTATAAAATAGCGTTTGTATTGTCTATGCAAAGCAATCGAATTGTATACTTAAATGATTAGACCCTTGCTGTTTGCCAATGAATCTCTAAGATTACTCTCTGACCCTTTAACACACTTACCACAATGTTACCATTAATATTATAATCGTACCACTCTGAACCATCCTCGCTAGTCCCCAGTGTAAAGGATATAACCCAGTAGCTGTGTCCCTGAATGCTAAGTGCCGTAACAGTTTTGCCATAGGGACGTATAACAACTTGGATAAATATTCGTTTGTCGCTAGTGGTGGGATACCATGGTAAATTATTATTGAGTCTGATATAATGCCAACGGTTTTTGTTCGAGGATCCGGATATCTGCTCTAACTGGCGATTTTCCATACCAAGTGGCTTTGCACACGCTGTTAAAAGTAATAAGACGATTTCATTAACGGCGGCAAACCTGGGTCGAGTTAGCGGCCAAGCATGAAGGCGAGGCGTTTTAGGACAAAACATTCAGAATTTGTAGAGAGAGAGAGATGATTAAGGACCACCGACTCACGGAAAACCACATTCCTGGTTCTTCTTTGAGTGGCAAACGGATATCGGAGTTAAAAAATGATGAGCTACGGTTTTGGCTGAAATGTAGGAACGATTCTGCTAAAGGTTTACGCACTAAAGCTCAACTTGTAAAGAGGTAAATATTTAACTTGTTTACATCGTTCGATCGTGTACGTCATCATTGTATAATTGTATTTGGAGAAATAAAAAATTGCACTTAAATTGTTTCTCCTTTTATTCCCATTGATTTTAAGAGTCGAGGAATACATCAGTCAAGGGAAAGGTAGTTTACTTGTTGATCCGGATCCTAATTTATTGTACACAAACCGAAAACTTGCCAAGGGCAGGGTACGAGTTGTTCTGTTGTTGATTCAAGTTCTGCCGATATTCTTCAACAAAAGGTTATATTTCCCGAAAGTGGTTGGGGCTCTCAGTTAAAGAAAATGCCGCTTTTTAGGAAGGTAGAGATGAACAAACGTATCAAGAATAGCGGAAAGTGGCTAGGAAGCAGTCATCATTCGGTTCCAACTAGCTGGAAGAAGGGGAAAATATTCCTCGAAGACGAGTATTTTAAAAACATAGAACGCACTAGCGACGAGAACTACTTTAATTTTCGCAGTAAGTGCTATCACTCATTCAGAAAGAACGACGAACCCCACAATCTTAAGCTAGCAATGTGTATTGTGTCTGGAGATGCTGTGGAATCTACTTGTTCGTGCGTGGTGGGTAAGACTGGTTATTGCAACCACTCGTTGGCTCTTATGCTTAAAATATGCAAATTTTCCTTGTTTAATAGAAAAAGTACACATATTTGCACCACCGTATTTTCATATCCATATTTTTATTACCATATTTTCATTACCGTATTTTCACTAGCCATTCTTGTCGAAGATTTTGGTACTTCGAGAAACAAAAAAATCCAACCCGATTCCCTTCCGGATCAACAGCTCCCTTCTGTGTACAACCGGGCAAACAATAATAGATATACAGGCCTGAATTTTTTTCAGGTCTGATTTTCACTATTGCTTAAATAGTGCTTTACTGCGAAGGATCGTGCACATATACGTTTCATAACCGCAGTTCATATATGTGTATTCATATATATTTGTTGTTTGATTTATCATCTACGGGTTTATGTCGAATTAATTTGATGGCCTGCTCCCAGTTGGCTTGTTAGCTCAATTGGTAGAGCGCTGCACTGGTATCGCAGATGTCAGTGGTTCGAATCCCGTACAGGCCTGAATTTTTTTTTTTCAGGTCTGATTTTCACTATTGCTTAAATAGTGCTTTACTGCGAAGGATAGTGCACATATACGTTTCATAACCGCAGTTCATATATATGTATTTCATATATATTTGTTTTTTAATAATAGATATATGACTTATAACTCATATTGGGTTCACTTATTTCGAAATTGATCACAAAAAACGATCTAAACGATCCGTTTGGCTAAGAAGTGCTTCTAACCTAAGAAAATTGCAAACTCCCTAGTGTAAACCTTGTAAAACTTAAGTTGTTTATCCTAAAACGCCTCGTTTTGATGTCTGGGTACCAGTTTTTGTCGCGCTCGTCCGCCATTTATGAAATCGGTGTATGATTACGTCATTTATCACCTTCAAAATATGACGATGAAAACGAATTTATTAGGCATCCGTTGAAAACTATTTCCTTATTTATGTATGGAGGTGCCGGAGAAGTCTACCTTGATTGATTGAAATTAGAAGAAGACTTCAAGCAACGGTGATTAGGGATGAGAAGTGATTCTTTTCATAGAAGTAGGAGAATAAAAAAGCAGTCAAAATTTACAATAAACGTAGATGCAGCGAGGCATCGTGAGAGTCACCTTTACTGCTCAAAAATCTCAACACAAAGACCCGCCTCGGGCTTGAGCCGGGAACGTTTGACGTAGATGTCTGGCACTCAAATTACAAGGATTCCGGGGAGTCTTTGTTTTGTCATGGCTTACGTCTCCAGCGCTGCCAAGTTCGGGCAGAGCAGGCAAAGAGACATCGATAAAAAAATATACATCATCAATTATAATTATCCCTTGATCAATCAAAATGTTGGAAGATCAGACGTCTTCAACAGACTGGCACGACTACAATTCCTCATTTATGAGCTATGTGAAGACCACTGAAACACCCACGATTACCACTTAGGTTTTATCAAATTTTGCTCTCAAAGTGACGTGACGCTCTGACCAAAACTGATAGTAGGGTTGTTGAAGCACATTTAATGTCAAATGAGTTTCTGTGTCTATCTTTGGTGTTCTCTTATGATCTTTTTTGAGATTTTATGGTTCGGAATGGTTTTTAAAAACGTACCTTTACATCCAATGAACTCAACTCGCATACAAATCAGCTGATACCATTCCATTGCGTGCAGCCGGACAAAACGAGCGTACAGTGATGGCACTACCTCGTGATTCTTTGTCATGTTATCAGGGCGATTTCCCAGAAATACCTGTCAGCAAAGGCTTAAAATCAATATTCAATGAATACAGAAGCTTTAATAATGACACAAGTTTGTGATACCAAAAAATGGGTAAAATAACTTTACTCTCTAACAAGGATTGAAATTTCAACCAATCTGAGCCTACGTCCAGTCAACCGTTACATTGTAAATGGCCGTATTATTACACGCATATATGAGCAACGGAACGTGCATAAAATGCGATCGTATTTCACGATAGAACAAAATAAAATACTGACAGAAAGCGGAGGAACACAATGTGACAGCACTAAACGATCCAAACCTTGATCTACTTACGTTTTACAGGTTTGAGTTTCTAAGCAACGATTTTTAAGACCATCAGATTGCATTTGCTGGTCACAAAGAACACTTAGACGGTTTTGTTCGTGTTATTTTCGTCTTTTGCGCACGGATCGTTCCGATGCTCCGATAAGGCCTTGGGATTTTTTCTTCGAAAAGTGGAGGCCAGAGCGCTCAAAAATAAAATGATTTCGGAGTAATAAATCCCTTATTTGATGGTTTAACAAGTAATAATTATGATGAGAAGTTTTGCTTATCGTCCTTATCTCTCAGGGCTCGGAAAAATACAGCTTAACTCGCCAAATATACGCGCGTTTTAAATGTTAAACCATCGTTTATATTTATACTTTCCTTTTACAACTAACCAATGCCCACAGGTGTCACCTGTTTAGGAAAAGGAGACCTTTTGTGCGGTGCCTTCCCATTTCAAATGGTTAGTGATTCCGCTACGAACTACGTAGGAATGAAAGGGCACATACTTCTACTGCACCCTCTTTGTGTCGGCTCCACACAGTGCCATCGTTACTGTACGTGACTGAAAATTTGGTAACCCATCCTTTTCCTTGTGCAGAGCCCGTATACTTTCCCTGTAGTATGATATTACTGATCTTATGTATCTCCTGTAGGTCCACCTGCAAATACTCGGTCGTATTTGTTTCTCGTGCGCACCAAGAACCTCCTTTGATGAAAGTGTTCAATCTGCCAAATTCAGGTTTGTGATACTTGTTTAAAATGCTTGATGCGGTCAAGGACTGATCTGCTACTTTTCCAGCTTCGAATCCAAGAGATCTGTCACCGTCTAGTTCTGATAAAACAGTGAATAAAAATTAAGCTTAAAGAATCTTACTTTAAGATTCCTACTGCAGGACTTCAAACCAATGAAAAAGGAAATCAAATCAACACTGAGTAGAGAGCATGTACAATGCCCGACATTAAACCTCATGATTCCCCGTTTCCTTCTTTGTCTCACAAAGAGATACTAATGGCATTTGTTATTGGAAAACCATAGTCCTGGAAGACTAACTGGGAGTCACTGCGTGTGTAAGGTTACTCTGTGAATACATTTCTTGTTTTAAATGACATTTCAACCAAAGTATATCAGGCATTTTTTACAGACTTTAGGAGATGTGATTCCCCACTGGTTAGCACAATAGAAACGGATTTAAAAAGCTGGTCAGAATCATTGCCTTGTTCCCGGGTCAGACACTGTCTATTCACAATGCCTCTCTGAACCCAGGTATATAAATGGTGCCAGAGAAATATCAGAGAAACTTGGCGAAGTGCAAAGAGTAACAGAAACAAAAACAGCGGTAGGCTTTGACCTAGCTTCGTAGATAAAATAACTAATTCAATTTATTTCTATTCCGCATATTAATCTTGGAGTTTGACGAGAGAAGAGTCCGCTTTTCATGGAACAACAATTGCTAGCGAAGAAGCCATGAAGTTTGATTTATTTGAATTTATGCGTGTTTTGAAAGGTACATAACTTCAATTATAACAGACTACTCACCGTTACCAGAGCATCCGTATAACTCAAACCTCATGCACTTGTGTCTGTAGAAAGATTTCGGTCTGACGCGAACATGTTGGGCCTTGATAACGTAACGTAACTTTATAAATTTTGTTTCGTCGTTATTTTCATTACCACGGAATTGCTGTTGGAAATAATTAAAGAAGGATTTGAATACTGCATTTCCACTGTAATAATGATGACCTTTAATCATTTCATACAGGGTGCTGCGGGGTGATGTCCGATAGCGCTTTACAATGTATAACTGACAAGGAAATTACTTTTGAATCTTAATCAAGAGAGGATCTGCTTGATAAATTCCTTTTTGTCTTTTTCGTTCGCCATTCTTTCATCTAAGTTATTGCAACTGAGAATAAATGGGAGAGGGGGTCAAGTTTCTAAAGAAACCATGGTGCTGCGTCGGAAGGGGTAACAAAGTAATTTGGTTATATCAACTAAGTTGAAATTGTAGATTGACCACCGTAAAGAGTTAAAAAGCTGACGTTTCGCTCAAAACGTCAGCTTTTTAGCAGTTTGCGGTGGCCGATTTACAATTTCAACTTAGTTGATATAACCAAATTACATAAGAGTAAATAGACTTAGTTCTCTAAGCAGTGATCTAAGTGCCAGAGAGAATCAATCACAGTCCGACGGACTCCTGAGGACACCACGTGGCTGGTATTTTACGCCGTGACAGATGAAGCAAACATGAATGAATATTCAGAATTTCTGACAAAGCCCAAGCGAAGCAGCCCAGCCATAGAAAAAGATAAAAGCAGTTCTGACGCTAAAAGACGCCACCGAAATTTGGCAGAAAAAACCTCAGTTACAGGGAACAGAGAAAGCATCGGCAAGAGTGATTAAAAATCCACAAAAATAGCTTAGTCACGTCATACGATTCGGCTGCAGTTAATCACGTCATCTGTCTAGAGATGACAAACTTCCTGTCTTTCTCGGAATCGTTAACACGTACAACACGTCATCACGTACATGTCTTGTAATGGAGTAGCTCTTGAGAAACCTTACCAGGCATGTTACTTGCTCCATTTGTCTAAAAAACCTTCAAGAAACCGAAAATCATATCTTGTTTTCACACATTTTGCTGTGAATGTTTAAAAAAACATGCAACAAAGAGCCAAAGACTTGGAAAATCTCGATGTCCCGGATGTCAAGTAGAAATCGATTTGCCAGAAGGAAATCGCCTTCAAAATTTACCTACAAGTTTGTTTCACAACAGCTTTTATAACATAACCAAAGTAAAGCGCGCGCTCTGATTGGTCAATTTAGCGTCCCCCATTTGCCCATGGGTGTACGCTGCTGACGTGAGCAAATGCAAAGACTATTTTTCCGCGCGCGCTTGTTTTTTCTAGTCACGTAAGATTTGTTAAATAAAAGGGAACTCTTTAGCTACAATGTATCAATGTTATGTTATAAAACAAATGGTAAACACCACACCGTACACTATTGAGTTATGGATGCACGCGGGAGGTTTGCTAAGCACTCAAAAAGCTAGAGTCGCTCTCGGCTATCGCCTCGAGCGACTCTTACGCTTCTTTCGTGCTTAGCAACCTCCCGCGTGCATTCATAACTCAATAGTGTACACTGTGGTGTTTACCATTTGTTAAACTAAGTCTCCTTGCTGTTCGAGAAAGTGGTCATGGAACAAGTATTATTTGTGATAACTGTAAGAATAACAGCCAGTCTAGCGTTCAGTACTGCTTTGATTGTGTTAGATTCATGTGCTCGGACTGTTTAGTCTGTTTAACCGTTCATGAAGTAATGAGGACCGACTTCGGTGGACACAAAGTCAAGCCCGTTAAGGACTTTCAAGATCAAGACTAAGAGGCTTTGTTGAAGGAACAGCACTTTTTTTCAAAAAAATTTCGCCAGAAAGAGATCAAAAGATTTTTCTGTCTTCAGTGTCAATCGAGTGTATGGCCATATTTGCATCGTCACGGACTCACCAACACCACAAAGTTGATTTACTCGACAACATGGCTGAGAACGAGAAAGGAAACATCACGGCCAACACTGCACTCGTCAGAGAAAGGGGAAACGATTTGAAGAAACTTGTTCGACAAATTGAAGAAACAGAGTCAAACTTAGGAAAAAACGTCGCAAGCGCAAAAACTAAAGTTACTCAAGCAGCTGAACACATGATCGAACAGATTTGAGAACGCGAGAAAGAAGCAATCGCGTCACTCGAGACCACACGCGTGACGAAACTCAACAGAATTGACTCGTCAAAAGTGGAAGTCGAGTCTCTGGTGAAACAAATGGACCAAGTGGTTGAATTTGCACAAAATTTGTCACAAAGCTCCAGCTCAGATATAATGGAGAGTAAGGATATCTTACATCAAAAATTTAAAGAACTTCGTGAAATTGAATTTCCAATTCATCACGATACTTCGTTCATCAAAATTTGTCCCATCGTCTATAGAGGATCTAAAACTGGGCATAGTTGTTTCAGAGGGAATAAATCCCGATCAGTATAAACTGGAGGGACTGGATCAAACTCTCAAGGCTGGTGTTGAAGCAGAATTCTTATTGTCCCCTATGGTTGGAGGGTATTCCACCCAAACAGATCTTAAAGAACAGGTAGAAGTTACAGTAGAACCCACAGAAGATGTTACAGAGGTAGTGGTTTGCGACGGACAGAGTGGCAAACTATTATTGAAGTTTACACCCAAAGTACCTGTTTCCTACAACATTGAAGCGAAAATCAGTGGTGATAAACTTCCAACTTCTCCTTTCACTGTGGTCGCAATACCACGTGAGATTGTTGTAATTGGCGAGTTGGACTCAAAACTTCTTAACGGAGAAGAGCTCCAAAGACTCTTCAGAATTGCAATAAACACGATGGAAGAGATGGCTATTACAGACATCAGTCGACACTGCATATTCCTATTTGATAAAGCAGGAACGTTGGTAAGAAAAACTGGAGGCCACGGCGAGATTGCTGGAAAATTTTACCACCCGCACGGTATGGCATTCGTAAGTGATAACGACATTCTAGTTGCAGATTCATCAAATCACAGGATTCAGAAAATAGATGTCTACACAGGAAAATGTGTACAAACCTTCGGAAAATATGGAAGAGCAAAAGGAGAGTTTGCTCAGAAGTCTGATGTTTACTTTGATCAGGAACGCCGCACTGCATGTAACCGAGGAATCTAATCACAGGGTACAGATAATGTCATTCGAAGGTGACACTATGACAATATTTGGAAACGAGGGCCCAGAAAAACTAGACAAACCAACAAGCTGTATTTCTCATAAAGACAAGTTTCTGGTATGCGATGGAGGAAAAAACTACATCGAAGTTTTTATCAGTCAGGAACATTCTTACACAAGTTTGGGAGACAAGGAGATCAAGACGGACAATTTAACTAGCCTTTCGGAATTCATCTGGACCGTTCCAAAAATCTCTTGGTGTGTGACTGTAACAATAATCGAGTTCAGCAATTTCCTATAGACGGTCGCTTCACAGGCAAAAGTACCTCTTTTTTTGCATATCCAACAGGAATAGCAATAACGTCAGATGGGCGAATTCTCGTGGCCTGTAGTGACAAAGTTTACCTTTTGAACTAGGCCTTTAATGATTGACAGTGTTTGAAGTAGGGGCCGCGATGTAAATGACTACAAAATGCTTTCGTAAAAAGAAGGCCAAGACGATGGACTGTAAATTGTGACAAGTTCCCTTCTCCCAAGTACCATTTACGTGCAGTGTTATTTTTCATTTAAGCACATTTCTCTTTAACAGGCGCGTTGATATTCAATGAAACCTAAGTGTTTTAGGCTCAAGTTAGGTGATTAAGTTTAGAATTTATTACGATTAACAAATATCTACTCATCAGCTCGAGAACGAATATTATGAAACATTAACGCTACGTAAAAGATCTGATTCGTAGATTTATATTCTCTGTACAAATTATTATCACATCTGAGATGTACTAAAATGATGTAGGAACTTGTAAATAACCGCAGAGAAGTTACTGTTGAATGACTGCGCAGCCTCATCGTTTAAGACCTTTTCTTAAAGCCAAATAAAGCGAACTTAATCCATTAAGTCTTTTAGTATGTGGTGGATAGCCGGCACGCTCTTTTTGATTCCCATTTCAGTCAGAGTTGAATAATTTTCTACCGCCTTTTACCACCCCATTTTGTGTCTATTTTTTTTGGCGTTCTAACGGATATAATTGGCGGATATAATTTAACTGTTTGAAGAAACAGTTAACAAGCCAGGAAGCGATTTCAATCTCAAAGAAACCTAAAACTAGAAAGCAATCGTGTATTAGACGCGGAGTCTTGATAAAAGCTAAACAATGTTCTCATCAATACGAAAGCGTGAGAGAGAAGCTATCGCAATAGTGCCTTGATGATAAAAGAGTGTTGCGCTTTGCAAAGGAACAAACCCAATGATCCGTCGACCAGCCACTCGTAACCAACATGAACGAAAAAGAGTCAACATACGCGACAAGCTGAAAATTACCAGCAACATTTCTGCAATGCTCAGGTTCACCATCAGGTAGTTACTAAAAACGTGCATTCGTTTGTTAACGTTTTTATACACTGATGTAACAACGAGGCAATATTGCCAAAAACTGAGACAGCAATGAATGAAGACAAGGCTAGCGTTTGAAAAGCCTTAGCCATTCTCGTCTCGTTGGCCAAATACCCTAAATAAGGCTTTTCAGTTGAAAAGTTGGTCTCGTTTGCTTCATTACTGATGAACAAAGAAAACATAGGGCTCAGTTTTGAAAGAGCTATCTCATGAACACTTGTGAATGTATGTCTTTGTAGCACGCGAGCTGTAATCCCAAGAAGAAAAGCGTCAGGAAGTAAGACAATTACGATGACAAATAATGTTGTTTGATCATAAAGTTTAAGTCAAAATTTTAAATTAACGTTCTCGCGTTATTTTTATTATGGGTCTCTAAAACAGCAAAGTAGGAAATTGATTTTTATTTGTTTCGAATCAAGTAGCTGTATGTTTGTTCTCTTTGCCAAACTATTAATTCTACATTCATCATTTGATTAAAAAGTTATCCCACTTTTAGCAGCCCAAGAAACGTAGTTCACACTATTTCACTTGAAGCAAATCATGTTTCGAGCACTAAACTCTCTGCTATAAAACAATGTGAAACAGACCGTGCCAAACAGGTGTACCTGGCTTAATTTTGCTATTTTTATTAGCAAGAATGAATGGGTGATACGTTCGTTGCCCTTCATTAAAGGTTAAAGAAAACACTATAGCTTCGCGTAACTCACTGAGCGATCCTTTCGAAAGCTCAACAGTTTGGTTCATCGCTGATATCGCATTGTGGAAGATTTCAAAACATTTTGAAAAGAATTCTACCATTCAGAAAATTTGGGTCAGTTCCCAAAATCAAAAAATAAAGGGTGATTCCAGATTTGCTTGCGAGACGAACTTAGTTTTATATCATAGAAACTGACAGTAATACTTTGAATCTGCATGACAGCGTGTGGGGACTTATTTTCTTTTGTTCTGGTTTATGAAAGAATTTTCAAATAAAATTAATCAATTTCAAACCAACCAAAGGGTTTTTGAAGGATTTTTCTTACACTATAGAATCCCTCATAAATTCACACCCTTATGTTGACGGAATGAAATTCATTTTCTTTCCCTTAACAGCTTTCATGGAAGTGTCATTTATCTGTTTTAGAAATTTGTGTTTCACCTTTTTATCTTGAAATTTATGAATTTTTGATAAGAAGTGTCGAACCAAAGTTTTGAACATCCCTATAAAAAACAATATCGAAAAAAAGCATATTTTCCGGAACGTCCCTATCTTTTCTGGTCATTATTAAATCTGGAGTTTGTTCTGTAAACGCATGTCAACAAAAATAATACTTAAAATAAGATTCGCTGAGTGATTTTAAAAATGCTCTCTACTACTCTAACAAAACTACCAACAAAACCCAATGAGCTTTCATTCGAAGAGAGTTTCAGCAAGGAAAAAAATCCTGTCCATGAAAAGTGTAGGGTGACCTAAAACTTGCGCAAACCGAATTTAGCAATGTATTATTAACCAGCTTTTGAAGCACAGACCAACCTCGATAACTAATATTATGAATGACCTGCACATTATAGCATTTTAACAGAAATCTAAAGGAGATGCTTCTCTAGTTTACCCAAGGTTTTAAAACTACATGTATAGCTTTTCAGCTCACGAACAGAAAGTGCTTACTATTCACACTGATGTGAATAGAGTTCCATTTACACTGAACTGAAGATGAACTTCTGTTTACGTAATTTCATCTCCCCCTCTTATTAACATTCGGAGATTTCAGTGAGACTGGAAACGAAGTCTACGAGGAAACGAGCTGACGTTCGGGGTTTAAGGAGTTTTCGCTCGCCTTATTGCATGCTCGCCCCCACCACCTTTGTGAGTTCGTCCGGCAGTTAAACAAGTTCGTCTCCATCCTTACCCCCTAACTAATTTCGATGAAAATGCAAAGTTCGATCGACACGCAAACTCTTAAGCGTGCTAAACAACGAAGGACTCCTACACTAGTAACTTAAAGCCGCTTCGTTACTCTGGTCTCAAACCAATTGCTTTAACACTGCTTTATGCTCGTGTTCGCAGGAAATTTCCATAGCTTCTTTTAGATCAAACTAAGCAAAAGAGTGCTCCTTAAGGAGCTAAAAATATGCTGAAGGAATTTGTGATCAAAGCACGTATTTCGTTTCGTTGGGCCAAAGCAACTCAGCTTTCTTTTCAGTCACGCGTTTGAATCATAAAAAAATAATTGCATGTTGATCGAAGAATATCACTGGAACTTGTTTAACTTCAGAGGTGGAACTCACAAAGGTGATGCAAGGACAAACTTGCAAGTATGCGAAACCTCCAGATACAATTCCCAAGTTTCTCTCCCTTCTGAGACCGGGATGTGACGGTCAAGATTGAAAATGTTATTGAACAAACAGGCCTGCTCCACTTACGTCTCCCATTATAGGATCGTTGTATAATTCAAATCGCATTCCGTCCAAACTATGGTACAGCCAGAATCTCTTAACTCGTCCACAAGAGGCACTATAACCCTGAGTGGCAATACCTATTATGGCCATCACGTGATCAAAGCGCACTTGAAGGAATTCGTATATTTGGTTGGTGTAAGGGCGCCAAATGCCTGCAGAGTTGAGTCGTCCCCAACAAGGTTCGTGCCCAGCTCCTCTGAAGGAGGATGCAGTCACGTTGTGAAGACCACCTTCAATGCCGAGGGGGTTTTCGCATACTGAAAAAAAGCGTACTAAAATTACCTTATTGGCTCGGTAATATTTCGATAGATATTCCAAGTTCTCAAAGATTGACCAGAGATTGACGTGTTGATTATGAAAATCAATTTTAACACTGACAATCACAAGAAAGAAGAAATTTCCCTTTACGTTTTTCAGACACTCTAAAAAGAAAGGGGAATATTTTCTCAAATTTTCTACCACGTTATTGAGATGAGAGGAACTTGCGATCAAGAAGATTAAAAATTGCTGGAGGTCCTTCTGGTGTAAAACTAAGACCTCACCTAGCCGAATGGTCTCTCCAAATTAAAATGTGCTTTTTTTTTAATTTTTCCTTTTTTCGGACAAAATCAACCCTTTAGTAACAGCCACTGGCTCTTTTGGAGAAACAGACAATGGACCCCACTCCTACAAATGATGGTGAAATCGGTATCGCTTCATTTACTGTTGATCTGCACACGAAAATTGAGCCTTGTTGTCTAATTTTTATGTAGATTAGAGCTCCCTGGCCACTGCAATGATGAAAACGAGAGACGAAAAACTACAAAATGAAAATTGACGTTGAGAACGTCAGGATTGTATACGTAGGAACCATTCAATGACGATGAGCACTTTGGTATTCTGTAAACCTTACCCTCCCCTCCCCACTATGCACTCTATGCATATGTTTACTCGCCTCTTTCCTCAGTATAAAGAGCTTCGCATACCTGGACAACCGTACAATTCAATTCTAAGGCCAACATCATGAGACCACGTGAGTGGAAGAACACGAATGAAGCGAGTCGTCAAGGTGCGTTTGAAGAAATGTTTGGTCATCATGTCCATGTGTTGGTCTCTTTCAAATATCTGTCAAATTGAAAAAAGCCATTCAGTGAACGTAAAATTTATCCTGGTTTGACGTCGACTCCAACATAATTTTTTCCCGTTATCAATCTTCACAAGCCCATTGATATGGAAACCTCCTGCCCCCTACAGGTGTTTATTATTTCTCTCACAATGCAATGACTCCTGATGTGGAGAGGGACCTTTCAACCGCATACTATGAGATGAAGTCAAATGGTTACGTGTCACCTTTTCGAGCAAACTAAATCTCTTTTTCTTTTCTATTCAAATTGGCCGAAGTCAGCTGACCAGTCAAGTATGGCTACTGCATTTTTTTTCCGTTGGCAAGGTATTAAACGACAAATAAAATGGAAACAAAAAAAAAACATTCAAAGCAACGCCATACGAAAAATGGTGCGTGGGAGTGTTGACAGAATTTCCACAGCGCTAAAAACCAATTGGAAAAGAACCAACATATAAATGCTAAGTGGAATCATTAGCTATAGCCTTAGGCGCTAATCGTGGTTTTCCTACTTCTTACTCACTCCGGTCTGTTGGAAACATACAAAGAAAGCAGTGTACGGTTTTTATCCGTATGACGCATTGATAAAACATTCGGCCCACTGAGTCATTGTAGCAGCAAATCGCGCCCATGGACATCTATTAATGCTGCAACATTATCACACCATAGCAAATGCGCAGATGGAAATAAACCCCTTGGCTGCAATTAATTCTAGATGTAATACAATGTTCAGTAAATCGTACTTCTGTCTCTCCATTTTTCGTGTAATTGAACCATTCTGACCCATCCCCAACTGCATATTTCACGTAGACGGCCCAAGTATTGTAAGTATAATCCCTTCCTTGCATAGCAAAAGCTGTCAGTCGTTTATTTTCCGGCCCTAAGTCAACTTGAATGAATGGCTCCCATTGGGAACTACCCAAAAAACTATATCGGCTACAGCGTAGTCGGGCATTAGTATTACTTGAGATGGGCATTGATGTTTTTATTCGGTCGCCAGCGATCTCACCATGCTCCATTCCCAATGGAGATGAACACTCTACATGAAAAAAAAAATTACCAAATTGTGAGGATGAACTTCGTATTTACAAAAGATCCAAGGACGTTGTAAGAAAATACATGTACAGTGTGGTTGACATTTATTGAAAAGTTATGAAAAGAGTCCACTGCTAAAAAATCCAAATCACCCTGACTGGTGGAAACCTCAACACAAGACCAACAGAATACGTGCAAACACGAGATGCGAAAAAGTGAAGTAAGAAATCGACTTAAGAAAAACCCTACTGGGTGGATCTGGGCATGTCAAACCTACGGTATGACCTGCTTTCAAGACAAAGGTCGACAAATAGTGCCATCATACTAACTACTTACCTTAAACAACGCAACGAACAGCACGATCTAACTAACAATCACAGCTAAGTCTAACAGCCAATACCATCCAGGAAAAACTGACCAATCCGTTCTATCGAAACAGGCTGACAAACAACTCTTCGATTGACTCTGACGAACTGTTCCATTGTCCACGTCATATATACAGGATAAATTGAAAATATTTAAAGATTACCTTCGCAGCCTTGAAGTTCCACTTTCATGCATGGTCTGAAATGCCACTGTTTAGGAATTACTCGAACAAAACGGGCGTAGAAGTTGGTGACCTGGCTCTTTGAAAAAACTGCATCTGCGTTTGCATCAAATGTCTGATATGTAAGCAAAAAGAGACCCATGAAAAAAAAAACCCATGTTGTATACTGAGTAGGACCGTTCCTAGCTACACAAAAGTCATCGTTTTTCCATTAGGCTCTAAATAAGGTTCACCGTAAACAGTTAAGTGACCAAAAAAGGAATGAAGATTCAACATTCAATTCTCCTTGCAGGTTCTTCTTCTCAGATTTACTGCTTAAGAGCAGGAATGGCTTCTCTTATTGTAGAATGATATGGCAGAGGTGTATTTAAGAGTGACGGTTTCTGATAAACTACGTATCTTATCACATCAATGGGTTACTGTGCAGTCTCCCTTCACCAGTCAAGACAGCCCCTTTTTAGATCCTCAACCATTGGTTCCGGGCTGATTTCTTTGCCCTTCGTTTAGCTGCGTCTAATCCTTCTCTGGAAAACTCTGATAATACAATGAAAACTCCTTCCCCTCCCCCTCCCCCAGTTACTAGAGTCTTGTTTCTCCTTGCAACATCACCCTTGAATTAAAAATCAACCTCGCAAAAGCAAAGGAAATGATCACCAACTAAAGAACCTATTGATTGTCTCTTTGCCAGTACCTTAAGTATTGTATAAAGATTAGTATGGATAATATGCATAGTAATGTTAAGTTATAAAGTCATTAAGGGTTAAGCGCTCCATTTTTATTTATTCAATGGTATCATTTACTATCACACTATGATTTTTGGAAGGAGCTCCATACGAAAAACCAACTGAAATTCAAATTATTGCTTTGAACACTTCACCTTGACGACTCCTTCCTCCTTGTGATTAATCCAGTGATCCCCTAGTATGCTGTGTTGAACTGTGTATTGTTTCACCCAAGCTTCCTTCTCTAAAACCCCTGCAACGATTCCTCTGGTCAAAACTCCAGTGACGCGATTAAGAACTCTCAGATCAATTTGCAAATAGTCTGGAGTTGAACTGTTTTCTGCGCACCAGCCATGTTGTTTGCTTGAAGTGAGGATGCTTCCACGCCACGGCTCAAAACCAGGTCCAAGGAAACTCGATGCTGTGTATCCTCCATTTTTGGCTTCTTTAAGACTAAAGCTCAGGTTGTTCTTACAATCTACACAAAGAAAAACCAAAAGTGCGTGTTTTGACTGCTACCACGGTTATGAATGTAGAAGGAGATTACGAACAAACGGAGACCTAATAGTCTCACCTGTGTGATACAACTCCATTCTCAGACACGGCCAACTGTACCAACTGTTTACGATAACCCTGATCATCTTCGCGACGAAAGTTCGTTCAAAAACTGTTCGACGTACCGAGTCACCGCTAACACCTTCAAATAGCTGAAAGTTAAAAAAATGTACGGATTAAATGAATCGATATGTATATGAATGTTTACTCGTGGATACAGGTCACCATACCTTGAAGAAATAAAAGGTTTCATTGAGGGCTGATTATTGGTTTGTCTTGTGAGTTATTTTATAAGTGAGGATCAATACTAAATTGTTATCATACAAAAGAAAATTGTGATTTCTGTCAGTAGAATATACAATTCGCGAATTGATTCCAGTTCATTCATACTCAAAAAGACATTGAAGGATCTTGATCTTCAAAAAGTTTGGACGCAAAAAAACATGATTAGAATTAAAATTGCACTGGTCAAATTCATTTTTAACCTAACTATTTCTCCTCTCCCCTACCTTTCTCGCTCCGTGTATCATGTAATTAGTCCACATTCCTCCATTTCTGGAGTAAGCAATGTAGAACTGTTTCATTCCTGAGCCCCATGCAGTGTCACCTTGCACCCCTATTTTGACCAAGCTGTATTGCTTCCCTAGATCCACCTGTAGATATTCATCTTGTTTGGTGGCAGCCGCACACCAAGAACCATTCCCAATCGACTTGGACAACCTCGCTGCATAAGGGTAGTAACCAGGTTTCCAGCTTGAGGCGGTCATAGAAGAATTTGCAATCTTGTCAATGCTCTGAATTCCCACCTTAGATGCAGAATAATCCCCTGACAATAGATCATAATTTAATGGATTTGTTTTTGAAAGTTATCACTGAAAAAAATTCTTACTACCTTTGATATTTATTACGATCAAGGATTGGGTTAAAAAAAATTTAACATGTAAACACAGACCTCCGCAAAAGTCACCTAAGGATAACTTTGTGGAGTGTGGGATTTGTTCTGAGGTACAGCACTTTTCTCTTACAACTTCCTTCTCCCCCCAGGAGGGGAATGGGTAACAGAGAACGACACCAGACAACTAAGCAGAAAGATTATACGTGCCCCTGCTCGCTACACGCAACAGAAACGAGGACGAGCGATAGCAGTTGAAGGCAACCTGATCTTTAGGACTTAACCAAATGTGAGTCAGAAAGCCGCGGAATGCTGTCTACTTTTACAATATGAATTTCACAATATCAAATAAATGCAGTCTAGAACGTATTTTACCGGGTTAACTGGTCTATGTGTAGTGTATGCATTCACAAATCTCTCATAGTTAAAAATTAAGCCCGTATCGGAGGGCCTTTGCTCTACAAATGCAGAGAAAATTTCAGGTACGAAACGGATCTATGGGGACATAAAACTGATGAGGATCGTGGCATTCTTGGCCAAGTTTGTCTCTATTGGACATAGTAAGACCAAGGCGCAGTGGTAATTTATATGAACCTAGCCTAGTAACGATTTCCAACCTCAAATATCAAATTATTTCATTCCTAAAAGTTTTCAAAATCCTTCTCTTTTTTTTTCTGAAATATGGCGTCCGGCAATGACTCCATACCAAGAAATTCTTAATGGAATGAAGTGTATTGTGGGTAAAATTGTGCGGACTGTAGAAATACCAACACAACAACGCCGTTTGTCGACATTCTTCAGATTATTCATGGGCAACATACCAAACATAGAGAATTTGTATTCACAAACCTGTACATCCATAGACTTCAATACGAGTGGCTCTATTTCCGACATAAGCTAGAAGGTTTATCAGTAAGTAGCGCGCTTCTACAGGATACGGCAACAGAAATCTCCTGATGCTTACTCTGTTTTCAGTTCCGGAAAAAAACTAATAAGGTAATGAAAAGAGAAGGATGACTGATATCAATAAAGAAGGTACCATAAGGTTAGGGAGGTAACGAATTTAAACTAGATCTAGAAGCCTTCTTTCATTGCTATTTTGGGGTGGTCGCTAAATTAATTAACTGCAACGAGCGTCGAACAAAAGCAATTAATAAATGGACAGAAGGGGTCAATATTCACATGACTTCTATCAAGAATAATAGGGAGTTTAACAAACGATGACGGCGACGCCATGGACAATGTCGGCAAAAAAAAAACTTGTATTTTACCTACGAATCTTGCGATACTTTTTTTTTTCTCGAAACTGAACACAGCCTTTTTTAGAAATAGGAATTTTAAGAAAATGCTGCCGTCGTTCACGACGGCGCAAAGTTTGTTGTTTTACGTTGTTATCTTGCAAAGGACACAATTAGTAATTTACAAAGAATTATAAAGCACGTGCAAAACCATTGCTCTGCTCATTAAGCCTTTGATTAATGACGTTCCTGTTACCACAGCCGTTTTGGTGGTTTGTTAAACTCCCTACTATGTTCTATGGCCGAGTGGGGGCCTTTCAGGAAAACATTTAGCTCGAGGTCATGAGGGCACATATACTTCCATGGCTTCCACGAGGAGGCTTATGAGAGAGGGGAAATTAAAATGAGACTCATTAAAGATCCTCGACATGAGAAAAAAAAAAGCTGAGGACGTTAAGTCAGGTTACCTACTTTCTCGCGAGCGTCTTCGATCCAGTGCCTCCATGACCAGCCCTCCACACTATATGACAATTTGAATTTGGTGACAAAGCCACCACTCCCAGATTGTATGGCCAGTGCCGTAAGACGCTGTTTGTATGACCCAAAATCAATCTTAAGGAAGGCGTGTTTATCGGCATTTTGTGGAATCCAATCATGACTATTTTTAAGCCTTGCATGATAGCCCTCGTGATCTGACGTCGAACTGGAGTATCTGATGGCCGAGTTGCTAATTTCTCCTGATTTCATCCCCAAAGGAGCGGAACAAACTATCATTAAAAAAAACATGATTAACAAATATAAGAGTATTAATTTGGAGAAGATTTGCTTTAATTCTTTTTACAAATTTTTTCCTTTATTTGAACATTATCTACAGCCGAAGGACAAGGGAAATGATTAAGGAAGTGGATGAGTTAATAATCTGAGTTAACAAATTAGCAGTAATGGGATCTTCTTATCGAAACGCAAAAGCCACACCGATAGTTGTCTTTCGGACTACTGTGTTCAACAGTGTTCATTATACAATAATCGTTTGTCCTCGTAAAGGAGCACACCTTTAGTTCCCAAGAGCTCCACCCGAAGACACGGCAAGTTATTCCACTTCTCAGGGTGAAAGCGAACAAGGCGGCCAGTGAACCCGAGAAGTTTGGTTTTTTTCCTCCAGTTAACTGCATCATTGCCAAGAAATTTCTAAAAGAGAAATTAAAAGGAAATACTAGGCGACTATTAAACCTTTTGTATTTGTGGCGAAGATATTCAAAATAGTGAAATATACTTTTGCTCAATAAATGCCACGCCTTAAAGAAAAAGTTCACTGTTCGATGCGAACGTTTTTTCGGCAACTGGAAAGTATGACACCTTGCTTAGCAACGCGAGACTACAAGAGGTACTGCCAAGTGTCTACCATTGATATTAGTGCCAGACCCCCGTCAAAACTCTACCTGACTCAATTAAAATCTTTTTAGGGACGATTGAGGCGTTGAAGATGCCGGCCTGCTCGCAGGCTAGACCTGACGACGGCATATTTTTTCTCGGTTATCAGAGGTTCTGTCTAGGCCTAACCAGCAGAGTAAACTTGAAACAAAATTAGACATAAATGGGGCATTGCCACACTGCTGATTTTACTCACAATAGGTTGACTGGTTTTTACATCTTTAACAAATGTCCAGTTTTTCTGGTTGGTAGTATAAGACAGAAAGAACTCTGTAACCCAAGCAAATCCGAGCTGATCGGAGGACAACCGATGTTTACCCTGGGTAATAACACCAGTGATCATGTGTTCGATTTCAAGGTCAATTTCCAAATAGGGCTGGACGTCATTCGGTGCACTGCACCACGCTCCGTGACCAATGTTCCTGTCCAGTCTTCCGAAATATGGCAGATGTTTGGAGCTAAGCCAAGATGAGGCAGTGATGCTATCATCCGGGATATGATCCGAGTACATTCCGAGACCTTCTTGACTGACTATAGCGCAAAAAGAAAAAGCTTTAAATTAATCACGACGAGTCATTTCTCAGGGACCCAGTGTTTGGAAATTACTAGATTTTTCAAGAAATGCAGTCACATTAATGCTGATCTGCGCTTTCCAGTCAAACAAAATGTGACTGAATGAACATATTATGAACATATTTTAACTTCTTCAGTGGACGAAAGTCAAAGCTGCCTTGTCTGCGATTGCTGTGGTTGTCAATGCTAATCCAGAACTTTGCAAATGCAATTGCATCCTTCCTAAAGCTTTGTTTTGTACCCACTTGTTCATCGGTGGTGAAAAGGAACAAAGTAAACCCTGTTTCAATCCAAAGTTAAGGGCACATGACAACTCTTTCTACTGTCAAAGCAAATCGAATTGGGATCATGCGACAGTTGTGGACGTTAATAGAGCTTAACCTCGCACCCTGACTGACACTGTGAAAGTCGGAGGTGGGTAAACCTCTGATTTTTTACGACTTGGCAACAGGGCTACGCAAAATACCAGCTGAGCAACCTCTTCCCTCGAGCGGCACCTGCTGTGACTAGCAGACTGTACCTTCAGCACTATATAAAAAAATTGAAGGATAATAAACACAATAACCTCTATTTTGCGCGGAAATATGTATGGATATTTGTCCTTGGAAATTATCTGTTGCAGGACGCGAACAATTTTCCGAGTGTAAAGCTCGAGGAAACCTGCGAGTTTCGAGGAACAGATAATTTCCAAGAAAAATATATACGAGTAAATTTTCGCGCAAAATAGAGGTTATCATGTTTATTATCATTCAAATATTTTGCGAGGCGCTTAAAAAATGTTTATGAACAGCTTACTGTAAACAGCGTGGGACGTTTTCTTTGAGTGTTTTCTGAAACGACTTCATGAACAAAACAATGTTTCCCTTCTTCTGTAGCAAACTACTACAAAACGCTCTCTCATCTTGAATTAATTTTTAAACGAAGACTTATCATCGTGAACGTCAGGTTTGAGAATTGGGGAATATCAGTTGGGCGATATATATATCTTATTATTAAAAACTGGATCATTGAATAATGCAATTCAAGACTTTTTATTGGCTTAGCCATTATGGTATATGAGCCAATATACCATAATCTAATATCTGTACATTGTAACATCCGGTTTCTTCTTACAAAATAAAGTCGAGAAGATTTGTCTAATATCTTGGGGGCGTTTTTTTTTTTTAATAAAACAATTATTCCACTCGCGCTTGTTGGATATGAGATGATTATAGCCAACTTGGCGCTACGCGCCTCGTTGGCTATCTATCATCTCATATCCAACGCGCGCTCGTGGAATAATTGTTAATTAGACGTTTGGTTGTGTAGTATCGCCGAGTATTTTTAAGAGTTGTGCCGTATTTTGACGAGCCCGTAGGGCGAGTCAAAATACAAATAACGAGTAAAAATACTCAGCGATACTACACAACAAAACGTCTAATAAGTTATTTATTATCCAACACGCCAAACTGATATTTCAGTGCGGGCGAATTTCGCGGATATCTATTTACGAGGAGTGCGTGGCAGAAGTATGCGAAGCGGAACAGAATTGGCGCGTTGTGTTGCTGTTTCTATTTTCTTCATTAAACGAAGAAATTTTCTGGTCGTCAAGCTGTTTTTCTTTGTTCGATTCATCTAATAAACTTGGATCTATATTTGTCAGCCCTTCTGACTCTTCGTCGTCGGAAATATGATTCAAATTGTCCGCCACTTTTTTTTTTGTCGTAACTACAATCCAATTCTTCGCTTGCGCGATGCGAGAAAACCTGTTTAACCGGTACTCTACAATAGACGAGTACAAATACCGCGTGATATTTGTACTCGTCTAAGTGTAGTTGGATAATAAAGTTGGATATCACCCAGTTTTAGCTTGGGAATATTCGGTCCCATAGTGCGTCTAAACCAATCACCTGATGGATCGTACGTTCAAATATTTCATTAATTACTATGTGGTCAATCCAGAAAAAGAACTCAAAATCGAACCTGTATCGCTTATTTCAACTTCCACCTCACATAAGCTAAGGGATGAATTGACTTGCAGAGCAAATATAGTTACAAATCTTCCCTCCACTTCCGGTACACAAGAGACCAGTCTAGATTCGCCTCTTGAGAAAAAATAGGACTGACCACCACACGTCGGGTTTGCGATTCCTCCTCTGTCCTCCCTAAAGCCGACTCTAATTGACAGTTCTATGACCTCTCGGTAGGTTTCGTCGCCACGGTTTGCTATATATACTCCAGTTACGGTCTTCGTCCAAAGCAAGTCGACTCTCCACCAGGGTATCTCGGTTTCGCCCGTAAATGAACAGGAACCGGCCGTGTAATTTGAAGCTCTGTTGCCATCGACTGCAAGTGCAGAAGTGTCTGTCAGATTTCCAGATTGAGATGTTGGACGACCGATGGCATCGTTGTTATTGACGACGACGTAACCTGTAAAACAAATTAACCAAACTTAAATTTGAACGTAGTTGAGCGCCTCCACAATATCTATCCCTATCATTATCCCAACAATCATTTCTTGACATCTAGAAAGGCTCAATATATAAGGGTGCTTTACACAGAACGAAAACAACAAAATTTCTCACAACTAATAATGGCAATCTCACACTGTGATTAACTGGTTCACAATCGAACTCTGGAGTTGCGTTTAAAAGCTCCTCTAGGAGATGTCATGTTTGTTGCTCGACATGTTCAAATACGACTGTTTCGCGAAGAAATTTTTCGGTGAACGAACGCGCGGACCTGATCGCAAATTGCGTGGTTTTTCGTATTGGAATCTTTACATAAAAGATACAGGTAGATTTTATGAGCGATAGGAAGAAGAGAAGAAAGAAATAAAGTTCCTACCTATTCTTATAACTATCCACTACTTAAACATTTCTTACAAAATCAAACAGGGCTGATGGGCAAACTGTGGCTGACTTGCACTTTCTAATGAGACTCAAGCGAGCCTTGAGATACTATTTTCATTCCTAAGACTTCACCAGCCCACTAGGAATAGGAGAATATTCAGGCTAGAGTCTAATACTTGAATAATATGACGTAATTCAATTCCAATTAAAGTAAGTAGACCAAGAAAAAATGATTGGCTCTTGGCAATCACCGTGACGAGAAAATATTAGTCTTTGGAATAGTGTGGAAACTACCTCCCTGGGATTAATCCGTTGATATACTTCGACTTCTAGAGTTAAAGGATATTGTAGAATATTTTACAGCAAAAGTTTTTACTTACGCTTGCAGCCATAGAGTTCTAATCTAAGTCCCGTATATCCAGCCGTTGAATCCTTCACATTCAATCTGATGTGCCCTGGGATGATCCCCCTGAGTAATTCGTGCTTTACAGTCTTTGTGGAAGGGTTGTTACCTTCAAAGATCTGTTAAATTATATATATATATTCTCACAGAGAAACTTTTTTGTATTCTACGAATGCAAACTTGTATTTTAAAAAAAACATTTGTCTCATCTAAATGCCAGCAAAAATGTCGTTGATTTTGAACTATAAACTACATGAATGAGACAGAAGCGGCAAGTACATGTACAAGGTTTGATCCCCCCTTCATAAATTCATCAAATTTGCAAATTTTCTGAACGGAGGACATTCAAATACCTTAACTCTTCCGTCCTCGCGATAATCAACCCAATCAATGCCATCGTAACTATATGAAAGGGTATAGGATCTGACTAGATTGTTTTGCACGGCTTGTGTGGCCACTCCTGTAAGCGTGAAGTCACCGCTTCCGAGCTTCACTGTAATGAAGGGGGGGTTAGAACGATCGCTTCGAGCCTGCCATCCGCTTGCGCCATTCAGCCGAGCTCGGTATGGGTCAGCAGAATATCTCCAGCTACTAGCTTTTATGTCTCCGTCCCAAATTTCATGTGCTTCCATTCCTAAAGGATTGTCACAAGCTACGAGAGAAAAATTCGTTGAAATCTTATGAGTTTTATTGGGCATAGGTGAGTCAATAGTGTGAACTTATTTGATAATTACCCCGTATTAACACAAAACTCTTTTAAAAAGCTTTTGCCAATGTTTTTCAATCGCTTTTCTTTGCCCGTATGTAAATAAGGTGGAAACGGATAATGCCGGCTTACAGGGCTCTGGTGAAGCTTGGTAGGCCAATCACCTGCCAAGTGGATATGCCACGATTACAGAAACATCGACAAACAGAAACACGTTTACAGACATCTTGGCAGGAGAAGGCCCTTCCGGGAGAATGACGCGGCAGAGGCAAAGCCAGAAGGACCCTCGGCGGCTGACTAGCCTTCTTTCTCCAAGACACACCATCACAATCGGTACGTGGAATGTCAGGTCCATGTACCAAACTGGGAAAACGAAAGAGGGGCCGCCCCAAGAATACCTGGAGGAGGGATACGGAAAAAGAGATGAAGGCCCTCGGGAAGAACTGGAAGGAGCTGCAACAGCTGGCAGAAAAGAGGCGTCAGTGGCGGCAGTTTGTCGATGGCCCATGCTCCAACCTGGAGCCAGGGGCTTAACTAGCTAACTAACTAATGTAAATAAGCCTTAGGGCAGCTATTCCGTTTCACTCTGGAGCGATTTCTGTCATATGTTTTACTTTCCTCATCTTTCACTGTTATTTTGGTATTCAAGGAAGCCATAATCACGGTCCGACAAGCTTGAGCACGATACGCTTGATCCAAATTATGAATGAGTCTGTGTATGTCGGTTTGCACCTGTATTTGTGTTGAAGATTAAATCCAGGCCAATTTAGCCTCGATTACAGTGCAGCGGTCGTGAGAGTCGCAGGGACAAAACTTTTAAAACAATGGACTGTATTGAGATCGAAGGGTGGAGGATTGAAACACAGCCACGATCACTGTGTTTTGTTCTTGGGCAAGACCGATAGAACTACACACTAGTCAAACAGAGCCTCTTCCCGCTCAGGAACATGCCTAGGTACCACTGAATGGCTAAGGAAATCCGGCGAATGCTGTGGTAGCCTATTATGGACTTGTGTTCCATTTGGTAGAGGCAGCAACCAGGCCAAATAAAACCAGATCAAATGGACAGTTATACGAGTAAACCCGGCTCCTCCTATTGTATTTCGATTCCTCCTTGCTATGATTTTAAGTAAGAAACGTTACCTGGGCAGCCATAGAGTTCTATCCTCAGGCAGATAGCTTTGTGCCATGCTACAGGTCGAATGCGGAAAAATTTGGCAACAAAAGGATGTACAAAGGTTTTTCTCACAACTTCGTGTTCATTCACATTGCCATCAAGTATCTAAGAAAAATGAAAGCTGTTTAGAAGAGGAGACGGAGGTCTGCCTATTTCTCATCTCTCAGAAAATGTATTGCATAAGAATGTATAGAAAAAAATACAATCTTGAAAATTTTCACTGTCCATAGCGACATCACATAGTCTTGACTTAACAATGAGAGTCAATCCAAAGTCCTGACTGGGCATCACTTTAACTCGTAACTAACGGCTTTTTCTTCTTGTTGTTGAAGCTCACCAGAGAGCAAAATCATCCTTTACTCGCAAACATACCCGATGACCTATCATTTTTTTCTCCTTGTTGGAATCGAGTAATGACTCTTTTTCCGTTATACAAATATAAACCAATTCTCAGTGTAAGAAAGGGAATGATTTTCGGAAACGTAAATTTGGTAAGTAAATGTAAATATTATTGTCACGCCTGATATTCTAGAAATTATAAGGGTACAACTACTTCTAAACAAGCCCGAGAGCCCAAACTTTACCTATGACCAATACGTAAGGTTTGACAAAAGCCTCCATGAAGGTTCTATTTCCGAGAATGACCTTAAGTTTACGCTTTTTTATCTGTTGTTGCGGCTTAACAATTCATCGCTGATATAGAAAATCACTCCTTGTGAGCTCAAACGTTGTTGATATGTTCATCAATACTTAAATATGTCTTTCATTTATACTTTCCCAACCATAATTTCATGGCATATTGGCTTACCTCAACAGCCTGAAGCTTCGTATAGTTTTTCCATTCCTCACCATTTTGGCTGTATTCAACGAAGTATCTTGTCACCCATCCTTTCTTGGCGACAGAACCTTGCGTTCCCAGTTGACGAAACTCACGAATCTGTGGAAACTGGATTTGAAGATACTGATTTGCATCATTTGTTGCTGAGCACCAGGCTCCGTGTGGATTATACAGCCGAGCTAGCCAGGCTTGATAGCCTGGACCTAGGTTGGTGGAAGCGGTCATAGCCTTGTTAGGGATTTCGCCTGAACCTGTGCCCAAGTCCCCTGAGCACTCTATGGAGAAAAAACATTTGCATGAAGGTTGGGCTGACTTCGACAGGGAAGGAAGCAATAAGGTCGAGGACATAAAATCATAGGATTGATTTTGTTGATGACATGTCATGACAAGCAGAAAATTCATGTTGTTACTCTTGAATCTATTACCATCCTTACAATTGCACTGACTATATATTTCGTTTGTCTGTCCTCAGACTGCTCATTACAGAGTTATGTCGACGAATCGTTTGTTGGATTCATTTGTTTCTTTTTTTTCTTTAACATATCTATTTTGAAATGCCAATTACTGATACGTATGTATCAAGGCCAGCACAAATTTAAGTGTCTATAATACCCTGGTTAAAAGACATGTCTATGAAAGACATTAAATGTCCAGTACATAGACCAACCTCACGTAATCCTACTGATGGAAGCCGAGGTCACCAAGACGAGTATTTGTAATATTTAACATGGAAGTCGAGGTTACCAAGGCGATTATTTGTAAGCCGATAATGATCAAGACTTATTCTTGGCCAGGTAACGACAGCCCAGTTAGAAGTAGTCACTGGGCATGAAAAACTTTACCCTCAGAGTTTTTACTCACTCCCAAATTAAAAGAAGAGTGGAGTTAGCTTACTTTACCTTTGCAACCGTAAACTTCCACACGCATGCAGGCCTCTTTCTTCCAACTTTGAGGATGAATTCGAATGTAGCGAGTGATTAAGCGGCTAGATATTTTAAGTGTTACCGTTGCATTCGCATCAGTATTGGCCTCAAACCTCTACAAAAAGGGTGAAAATAAAATTCATTTGAATCATTGTTTTGGCGAGAGTGTTCCAACCAAGACAATCTTATACTTGCACCAAAAATAAATGAGTATTAATCCACTAAAAATTCCCATACAAAGTCTGATTGACTACAAAGGTTTTGGGTGCTTGATTAAAATACACGAAGTTTCTCCGAGTGCTGCGGAAGGGCTTGATATGGTTTAGGTTTTGATCAAAGGACTAGATGTTGTTGGGACATATACCTTGACACTACCTCCTTCGTGGTACTTCTTCCAAAGTTCGCCGTTGTCGCTGTACTGAAGAGTAAACACTTTCACAAAGGCTTTCGAACGAATTATCCTTGTTTTAAAACATATATGTCCTGTAGAGCCGAGAGTAACATCTTCATGACTGTTTACGGATGTAACATTTTGTGTCTTAACAGATGAAATATTTCCACTTGTGAGGTTCGATAAAGTACTGTTAATCATAGTGACGTTTGGTGCTTTAGTAGTTGAACTGTTTCCACTGGTGTTGCTCGCTAATAAAGCGACGCCAGCTGACGTTCCGTTGGCCGCAGTGAGATTCTGCCTCCCTTTCATTTCTTCAGAACTATTTTGGGGAAGGGAAAGATGCTTCAAATTATATCATAAAGCGCTCAACTCTTCTAACTAACCCATAGCCATGTGTTAAATGTGACATCTCATGGAATTCTTGGAAGGACAATTGAAACTTCGGGTGATCATTTTGTAAAGGAACATTTGAAAATATCTATCAGGATAAATGCAAACTTTACCTCTAGTTTAGAAAAAAGAAGAGCACTAAACTCATCTAACTAACCCATAGCCACGTGTTAAACGCGACATTTCATGGAAATCTTAGAAGCACAATTGAAACTTCGGCTGGTCTTTTTGTACCGGAACACTTCAAAATGTCAATCACGATAAATGAAAACTTTACTTCTGGTTCCAAAAGTTCCTCCAACTGAGTGGCACGGCTGGACGCATGCAGACATTTACACTATTTTTGTGCTTGTTCTTTCGAGATGAGTTTTGCAAAACAATTTTAAATACCGGTAACGATTTTACAATGAAAGGTTTGACTCGTTCTATTCTCCCCACGGGCCATCCCCATGGAATGCCTGACAGATTTATTACCGCAGCTGCCGCTAAAAGCATTACCAGATTTGGGTTCAAAATACGAGTAAAGCTCTCGCCGAACCAAAAAGGTAACGACTACAAATGCCCAGTAACATCAAACAACGAGATGCTAGAGGAAGCGCGGTTTAACTAGCGTAAATGTAGGAGAAAATAAACTCAAATACCTGCAATTCATCTTTTTCTTTATAACAGTGACCCATTCGTAAAGAGGATTTCCTTGAACAGATATCATGCTGATTTGAAACCTGTTTCCAAGATCAATCTGAAGATATGACGACATATCAAGCTTTCCCTTACACCAGGATCCGTTGCCTGACGCGCTGTTAAGACGGCCATGAAATGGCTCAAAGCCAGCTCCAAAATATGAAGATGACGTCATAGATTTATCAGGAATTACGTCATCTGCGATGCCAAATGGATCAAAACAAGCTGCAACGATATGGACCTCGTTATATCAAAGCAAGACTTATAACCACGCATAAAACTCTTAAAGAACCTTTCGATGACTACAGCTGTCGTGTTGTGGTGTAAGCACGGTTCGATGTCTTTTTGTGACAGCTTGACGTGTCGCACGCAATATGCAGCAAAGGAAAGAAGAGTTTAAAGAATGGTAGATTACGCGCAGTTTCTTCCTTCATGGCGAAACTCGCCACGGGAGTAAAAAAATCAACGAGGGAGTGCACACATTTCGTTCGCCTCACTCCCAGAGTTCCACGCAGCGCCGCTAACAATTTTTTTCGCTGATCTTTCTTACTCGCACGATGGATTTCACCGAAAAAAGAGGGGCTCCTTTTTTTCCAATCCTACATTGTTTTCTAACAAAGAAAAGTTTAAGCTTCCTTCCTAATTCTAAAATGCTAGAGAAAAACCCGGTGTAAAGAACCCAAAACACGAAAAAACTGACTTCATTTGATTTTCTCTCTCAAAGTTGGTCCTTTAGTTCGTTTTATATTGCTTTGTTTAATCGTTTCTCCATTGGTTAACTTTCTAAATTACCTTGGCATCCATATATTTCGAGGCGCATACAAGTGTCTCCAATAGACCGCTTGGGGTAAATTCTAATCATATTTGCAATAACCGGAGATGAGAGATTATTCATCAAAATTTCACTGCTGTGGACTGTATTATTGCGGATAAATTTCTGTGGAGAAAAATAATGTAACGCAAAATGACAACATACATGAGATGATGATACAGCTTCAGTCAAAAAGGTAATCTAAAAGGTCTTTGTGTAGAGCTACATCAAAAAATGATGCCAAAAACATCAATTTCATTCGGAGTATTGATCTGTTGTGGCCGCCCATAACCTTTCAGCTGTTGCCTTCACTTTTAAATTACCAGTAAAGCAATAACAAAGCCGAGGATAAGTACGCGGTTGCCAGACCGACAAGACACGATTTGTGTAAACCACAAGACTGAATTGATCGACTTTAATCAACGAATACTTAATCAGAAACTTCTAACAGTGACAGAATAAAACGGGGCGGCCACGCTTAGTAAAACAACACAACGAGTACATAGCGAGTACAAGTTTCGACATGGCGGTTCTCTCATGCACTCGAGCACATGTTTTTTAACTGTCTCTGCGCATGTGCCGAACGCACACCGCAGGTTAATAATATTGCGGTCTAGACTACTAGTCACCAGATTCCACACGATTTGACTCTGACCTTAATAGTGCCATTTTCGTGGTAGTCGAACCAATCCAGTCCTCTGCTGAAAGCCAAATTAAATTCAGTCACAAAGCCTCTGTGGGTCCCTTGACTCGCGACAGCAGTGATGTAATGATTTGAATTCAACTCAATCTGAAGCCATTCCTGATCGCTGACTGTACCGATACACCAGCCACTTACTGAGTCGTTGATCCTGGCGTTGTAGTACTCCCAGTACGAATTCGATCTGGAGGCTTGAAGAGAATCTGAAGGGATTTCAAAGTTTCCCATTCCCAAAGCAGAGTTACAGTTTTCTGAAAACAGATTTCATGAAAGAAAGGATGAAACAATCTATATTTGACCTATGAATGACAAGTTGAGAATTAGCTAACAAATTTGTTTCCCTCCCAACATGCAGCGTCGACACTTGCTTGCTACCTTGCGCTAAACTAACATCTTGGGAGCATTATGGCGGCAGGCCGAAGTAGATTTTCAGTGAGGATTGATTAATTACGAAAGAAAAAAAATTGTATGATGTGGGCTTCAATTCCTGTCAAAATTGAAAAATTGGAAACTTTTTCCTTCTCAAATGTGGTATAAACACCATATCGTGGAAACTGCAAAAGTAGTTTTCACTGTGAACAAAGAATTGCCAAGCAAGGGAAAGAATAAAACAGTTGTAAGAGCATATCTATGTGTATCTGGACGATAAATTTCGCTTTTCAAACGCTTACACAGCCGAGTATCCTTTTAAGAGAAGATGTCACCAAAAATCAGACTAATTCACAAATCACCGGCAACAGTCAAAAAATCGAATTGGCTCATATTCTAGCATTAGGTAAGCCTTTAGGTAAAACAAACCAAGACATAAAGTTGGTTGAAAAATTCTTTTCTTTTCGAGAAAATTGAAATAGGGTAGCTCCAAAAAGTTATTTTTATATGTGCTGAGCGAAATAAACGTTTAAAATACGAGAAGTAGGAATGAGAAACTTACCATTTGTAGAGTTGTTTATCCGGAGTTTTTGTGCTGCTATGCATACGCGGGCTTTAAATTCACAGAAATTTCGCTCTTTGGCGAAGTCGGCGACATAAGAGAAAAGACCGACTTTGTTTATCATTTATGGTCGGTGGTAATAATGAATGCTTGATTGATATAAATATCGTCTTCAAAGTACTTGCAATATGATAGAAGCTGTTTTTGTTTTGTAGACATGGTTGTCACTGCGTGACAGTAATAGGAATATATGTAGATCTAACAATTGCGTGACACCTAAGTTTCTTGTTTCTGTGTGGGACACGCCAAATGAACTACGAGCCTTCTGCACAGCTTTCAGAAATAAAGCGAACCCTTGAATGGGAATATTTCGTTTAAAATCTATCTGCCAGGCATTGTGCGCTTTCATTCGTGGGGTCAGCCTCCTTTTTATTGTTGCCATCCAATGGTGTATTTCCTCCAAAATTATATATCGTGTCGCAATTTGGGAGCAAAGAACCTCTTGTATTGACCTTGTACCTACTCGATGTTTCTGAACCAGCAAGTGCAAGGCATTCTGTACCTCATCTTCGAAGGCAATTCGGTTTTCAAAGTCTTCGTCTTTAAATGTAGTACGAATGCTACGAATGACGCGGTTGAGATCAGCCGCCATATTGGAAGGATGTCAAGTTGACAACCGCATGACACAACTTGTTTTCGCGGTCTCAGAAATGCGAATTTCTCGAGACAAATAACCCAGCGTGACATGTCTACTCATTGAGTACAAAATTAATGCTTTTGGAGAAAACAAAAACAACTTCTATCGTATTGCAAGTACTTTGAAGACGATATTTATATCATTCAAGCATTCATTATTACCACTGACCGCAAATCATCAAAGTTTTATGCCGCCGACTCCGCAGAAGAGCGAAATTTCTGTGAATTTAAAGCCCATAGCATCACAAAAACCCCGGAAAAAAAACTCTACAAATGGTAAGTTTCTCATTTCTATTAAACGTTCATTTCACTTAGCACATATAAGAATAGTTTTTTGAAGCTACTCTACAGTTTCACACGGCATTTGAGTAAATCGATAGAAAAATCCGTATTTTATTTCAAATTTAAACAGTGATTCTACTTTTTCGTGAAAACATAGAGGAGACATTGCTCTAAAAGCCTGCGGAATAAGTAAGTTTTTCACTGCTTTTACAAGTACAAACGAGGCCTCCAAAAATGGGCTAAATTCGACCTTCGAATGACGCTAAATATGTGTAAGTTGAGTTTTGTCAAATTTCTCGAAAACAAAAGAATTTTTCAACAAACTATATATTTCTTGGTTTGTTTTACCTAATAGGCCTACCTAATACTAAAATATGAGCCAACTCGATTTTTTGACTTGCCGGTGAATGTTTGATTTTTCGTGACAACCTCTCAGCGAATTCCTGGTATTATCCGTTGGATTAACCCCAAACGAAATTTGGTAGTTGACCTGGTCTCAGCCATTTGATAATAATAAGGTTTTATTGAGGTAAAAGCTGTTTCAGTTTTCTCATTGTGATTTATTTATTCAACTCGCATTTTCAAACGGCTTATTTACGAGAAACTGCTCATTTCAAGTAATGTGTCAGTTTGCCGAATAAAAAATTTTATTTTTCTTTAAACCAATGAGCGCCTTTTTCGCGACATTGCGGAAATTACAAATATCTTTAGGGAAAATACTGAGATAATTTGAAGACAATCAGTAGCCTGCGGGCAGCCGAACGAAAACCCCGGAATAAAACCGGGGTTTTCGTTCGGCTGCACGCAGGTTAGACAATCGGGTATTCCTGCGAATTTTCAGTTTGGTAAAAAAAAATGACAAAAACTTTCCATAAGATTTCGAATTCAAGTTGATGTGTTTCTTGTCAAGATCACAACAGGAAACCCACTTGAACGGTGTGACCATTTGTATAAATGAATCAACAGAGCTGTAGGAACATGTCTTTAATCATCAAAATAAAGTGTATTTCACCTGAATGCTCCACATTGTTGCTTCTGGGTCAAAGGTCCACGAATTTTTGCGATTTCAACAGTTAGGCAGCGAAGTAACATTGCATTCAAGATGAACGCTTTCAGTTCGATTATAAATTGATCAAGAATACTAATCGGAGTTTAATATATACTGTGATAAGAAGCTTTTCAAAAATTCCATTTTCTCTAGATTTAAATATACAAACTCTCGCCCCAAAAGTGTCTTCGTCCTTCTGCTGATCCATAATGACATCGAGATACTCTCAATCGGACATCGATTTGGCTAATATGATCAACGGCCTCGTAGCTTTTAAGTGTTTAAAGGTTTTTTTTTTCCAATTTTTTAGGCTGCCAACTGCTCCTCCTTAACTTAACGGAGATCTACTCTTGATTGAATCGTAAAAGTTTTACAATAATTTTCAAAACCATAAAAGCCGTTTTGAATAAGACAAAGAAAACAGTTTTGTTTGACGTCAGCTTTGTGTCTCTACTCTTAAAGGTAACAATCAGTCATGGAACACCTGTTGGTTGCAAGGATGAGAAAAAACCTATTCAATAGAAACCATGAATTCTCTTCATCATTCTTCGTCTCTTTTAAGCTTTTGCCCCAAAGGCCTTTTGCTCGACCACGGATATTTATACTCTATGTACAATAAGAAAGTTACCAGTAATCTGAGATGCTCTTCCACTTTCGATGACCTGCAAAAGACCATAAAAGACATAAAGCGCTGAGATTCTTTCAATGCAAACCTTGGACAACATTAGAGCTATATTTCTGCTGTTTTAAAGAGGCTTTGCGTAAAGCTCTATTTCCACATACTGTGAAACACCGTGCAAGAGGCTTTCAAATATACCTCCTGCCAAGACATAACCTTCAACATTCCCGGATTGTTGACGGCAAAGTTCATGAAAATAAGTACTTAATGTTAACACCAAACTACATAGGAAACATGCTGACTTTAGAGCAACGACTTTGTCACTGATAATAAATTATTGATAATATATAAAGAAAGCGTTGTCTGATAAACTTTTACATTGAAATTCTTCAAACCCTTGAGTATTCAAGTCAAATTCATGACAGAATTGACTTAACTTTCGTTTAGGGCTGAATAAGCTGCCAGAGAATTCTGAAAGCATCCAAATTGAATTGGAGTGTATACAACGAGATTAGGCCATCACGCAATTCCTAGAGAAAACAGAATATGACTAAACCTTACCATGAACAAAACTATAAGAAGTACACAAGGATTTGTCGTCCATAAATCATTCCGATATTTGGAGAACATGGCAGTTTTATGCTAGATGGACAACTTCCCCTGTTGGAACTAAGAAAAACGACACCATCAACTAATTAAATCCTTGATTAAGATTTTAAAATTTATATATCAGATGGAAGGGTAAAATCTCAGTTAATAAAAATATGGTGCCTGTATGCTACTGTTATTCAAAAAGCTTTGAAGAACACGAATATTTTTGGAAACACACAGAATGCTAATGAAATGACGAGTTTTGGAATGACATTTTAGTCCACATTCTTTCAATGCAAGTGACAGGAATAAATAAAAAGAGGTTTATTATTGTAAACCAAGGCAAAATGATTTGGGAAGAATTCAGCGTTGTGTCATCACACTTTCGTTTACCTACGAATTATTTTACTGACTTTGATATCTGCGTTAACTATATGAGTGAATCATGACCTTAATTTATGTTCCTACTTTTGTTTGTAAAGTATAAAAAGCATAACAAATTATAACGATGTGAGAAAAATCTGATATTTTACGGTTACTTACCGATCTACTGTTAACTTGTGCTGATACGCACCAAAGCCTGAGTTAAAATGTTGGATGTGTACGTCAGAGAATAAAGGAATTGAATTTGTTTTGATCAAACTAACACAAACACAATAACCATACACCTACCTAAATTATTATTTGCATTAACGACCGTTTGGAGTTTAGCTGACGAGAACGACAAATAATGTTACAATTTATATAAAAGATATATTTTCTTAAATGTCTCCATAGTGCGTTCGAAATTCATTCAAAAACAGCTCGATAGCAAATGAAGTTAGCCTTCATGATGGAGAAAGCTTGTCATTTACTTTCCTTCGATTAAAGATTCCCCGTGGGGAAATAATTAAATTTAACAAAACAGCAGACAAAATGGTTTGTATAGGACGTCAGTAAGGGGTTATTGATGGTTACTGGATAACAATACTCCTCTGTTTAGGAAGGTCACATTAAAAATTTAAAAGTAGAAATTCATCCTCGTTCATTTCACCAAAACCAGCCTTGATCGGCCTCCCAGTTAGCTCAATTAGTTAGAGCGCCGGATTTTGTTATGCGGGAGGTCGAGGGTTCGAGCCCCAGCCGGACCGATACTCATGGTATTTAAACAAGTGAGGAGAATTTGCTACCTTTCTATAATATCAAGAAATGGATAGATATTCTAGTTTTCTCGGATAAGGACGAATAAACCGTAGACCCCGTCTCCCGCAGGGTTAGGGGTAGGAGACGTTAATTTCCCACGCATGAGATTACTGTGTCGTGGATGTCCTTTCTTGGGTGGGATGGGTGGGAATTGGCTCTGAAAAGCCCCCATGGGGAGTGGTCAACTAACCTGTGTAACCTATGTAAATTAACAACACTTCATAACGAACATTCTGGTCACCTCAAGATTTATTCGGCGCTGTGTTACAGGTGTTTCAAAATGATTCATCTTGGTCGCTGAGGTAGCCAATCAGAATGAGGGATTCATTTCATCTTGCACACTCCCTCACAAAGCTTAGTATTTCATTTAAATTCCTACAATGGCACATAGTTCAGAATACTTCCTCCATATTGATTCCATTTTATTTACTCTTTTGTCGGCAGTTAATTGTATTATTTTCAAGAGTCTCCACTCGCCGGAAATTCTTCGGGTACGGTTTTCCGCCATGAGAAAAGACGACTTCCTTACGTAAAGGCTCGCCTCTTCGCAAGGATTCATGGGTCGGGAAGACTAGCAGTGTTAGGCGTTGTCAAAACCTGAAGCATATTCCATGTTATCATCCACGTAGAAAACAAAGAAAAACAATTACACCCACAAGTTAACATGCATCTGGTGAAAGTTGTTTTCTTTTCAGCAACTGTACAAGTTGGTAAGTAACGGATTATAGAACGAGAGTTAGACTTACTTGTATGACTATGTAAGGGACAACCATTTTACTCTTGTACAGTAAAGAGAGTTTCAAGACACAAGTTCTGTATTTCAATGCAACAACCCAGATGGTGGCAACCATTATGGTTGCACCACATTTTCCGCTATTTAATTCAGCCGGCAAATACATATTAAGGTAAACTCTTAGCTTTTAGCACTTCATGTAGATCGAAGGAAAGCCTTTCCGATCGGTACTAACTGCTGAAGCCGGCTAGGAACAGTCGCTATTCACTTGAAGGAACAGTTAAATAATAGCTTCACTTTATATCTGAGTAATCTCCAGCCTATCTGATGCCACATAGCGCTTGAGTCAAGGCTTGTCAAAACCCATACGTACATGCTTAATGAAAATTCCATTGGGATACAAGAGTCCACCACATAGATTAGCAGCATGGCGTCGAAACAATACTTTGTAATAGAGGGCATTATTAAGTAACTGTCCTTTGTGATGCATCTTGGTCAATTAATGTGACTTACGATATGGTTTCAATAGTTAAAGAGTCATGCCGCCCGTACAGAAGACCTTTCTTCAAGTTCATACTTTCCAATCATAGTTATGGAACAATTTTTTATCTTAGGTGCAAAATTGAGGGTGACACTAATGCAGGTTATCCAGGCTTATGACCGTTTTTTAAAACGTCACGAGATATCACTTCGCTCGCAGTCTCAAACATAATCCCTCTGGCAGTGACACAATATAACATAAAGATATGACCAGAGTTAATTCCACTTTTATTAAATGATTTTGCGTAGATGTGATTGAATAACACGATTCTTTTACACTTCAGCCAAATTTGCATGTTATTTTTCAACTGTGCGTATCAGCCTGGGGGCTGTTTAAACTGTCAGCACCAAGACAGGTGGCCGCTTTCATAATTTCACCAAATGAACGAGACATGCGTATTCACCTTACTGTTCAGTATAGATTTGCCTTGATCTGGTAATAAGAATTCAGTCTTTACGTAAAAGGGAATACATACTTTGATATTTGAAGAATACACGCCTGAGTTCTCAGCATAGGCTTTTCCTTAACCTACGTGTAGCCGCAACCTTCCCCCGATTTTCCTCTAGGGGAGGGTGAGGTTACATGAAGACTAGCTTTTCCTTCTCTTTGTTTTTTCTTGAAAATATATTTGGGTGTCGATGTTATCATATTTTTAGGATAAAACTGCTTACTGAGTTTTTTTCCCATATCATTACTTTAGGTTTATCTTTGACGTGTTATACTTGCTATTCTTCCTCAAACTGGACTCAATGTGATACAAGTCGAACAAAATACGTTTGCGAGCCCTGGTTGGATGTTTGCACCAAGACAAGAGCAACTTTCGACATCCAGGGAAACAAATTTGATGTTTACGAGCGCGGATGTTTTGTAGGCGATTTTTGTAACACAGTGGCTTGCAAGCATATTGGCCAAGCCGAAAACTGTGATATCACGTGCTGCGACTACGATTTGTGCAACGATACTGCCTTGCTAACATCAAATAAGATTTTCATCGTTGTTCCAGTGATTTTCATCTTCTTCGGGTATGCTGCTGATTGATCGCAACCAATCCAAGCCAACGATGGTGATTATAACTTCTGCACTTTGATATTTAGGAATTTTATTAAATGCTGGCGGTAACATGTTACTTAGTCGTCTAGCGGGCTACGTTGGACTTTGGACTTTGTTCAAGAAATTATTCATGACTTAAGTTAAAGGCATGTTCTGCCACTCTTGGCAAGAGATTTTTGTGTTCACACTCGTGTTTGTAATTCAAGGCCATAGAGAGAGGGGGAGTAAGTGCTTGAAAATGTATGTCCGAAAAGATGCTGAGCAAATCACCGCAGAGATGTTGTTGACTGGGGACAATGCATTACAAAAGGAGCCATAAGGGACCTACTGATCTGTTGATATGTACGTCTTGCTATTTAAACATAGCGACCCCATATTTAAGGCGAGAAAGATTTCTACGATCAAAACAATGTGCTCACGGCAATTTTATTTTATCGGCATTTTTAACGCGATGTGTTTTTTTGTAGCAAACACGTGAGGATAAGATAGTTATGGAATTTTTATTGAACTGATAAGTAACATTCAAGCTCATGAGTTGGTGGGATTAAAATTGAACGAAAAGAGTTACAGTAATTGATGAACGTGTCCCCGAGTAGGAAATTACTCTAAGAAATTGGACAAATTGCTGTCCTCGAATATTTGTATTAAGTCTGAAGAGCACGAGAAGAGCTCGCATAAGGCATAGGTAAGTTCCTTCCGCACGTCCTTTACCTAGCCTTTTTTTGCACCTTTATGATAAATGGGATTTCTGGAGTCAAGAATTATCACAAACTTATCTAGCATCAAATAACTGAAGGGCTTTGTATGGTCGAGTATTGATTTGCATGTAGAGTTACACCTTGACAATGACCAAGACAACTTTGCATTGACGCCAATAGGTTTATTGATTTTTCACCAAATATATAGGACATATTAATAAAAATGAGACCCTCCTTTGTATATAATTTTAGCCACAATATCTGACCAGACGATTAAAAATAAAAGGAATCAAATCGTATCTCAGAGTTTCTGATTGTCTCTGGTAGAACACAAAGATTGTAGATCGATCGCAAATCGTTAGATAATGAGACGACTGAAAGCTTTCTCCATTCACGCGAATACATCTCGTGCGACTTCACACCGGCGTGAGTGATGTAACGGCACACACGCACGCACGCACGCACGCACGTTTCACACAGATTACCTGTCACAAAATCAACGAAGAACCAGCACCCAAAAACAATAAAGGTGATCACTCGGTAACTGTGGTGACAGCTTCATGAATCGCCTCGGCGATGTAGTGCACATTCTGGCGAGTGATCCCACAGATGTTTACCCGTCCGCTGTTGAGCAGGTAGATGTGGTAAGACTTGGCTAAGAATTCCACTTGTTTAACTGCAGAAAAAACGCAATTTGATCATTTCAAATCACGCTTGATTCCATCATGAATTCAGTTAAACCCCACTCATAAATTCTCACAGTAGATAATCTAGATTTGTTCGTATTTTCTGAAGTACCAAGGAACCCCTTACATATTCCCCTCAAACTAAGCCAGACATTTTCCTTGATGTCAAAACGGTGAATTGAGTTATCATTTATGGAAACCGTGCAATCGTGTAACAAAACCACTCACCACTCAATCCTGTAAATCCAAACATTCCCTTCTGTTCCACAATATGGTTCCATGTGCCTGGTGTTCCAAGTTCCTTCAGCTTGTTGTAAAGTAAATTTCGACACTCTAAAATACGTCCAGCCATCGTCTTTAAAGTTTCACGCCTGAAAGTCACAAGATCTCAAATTTATAGGTGTGATACATGAACTGCACATTTTACAACCACGCTTCAATCAAAAATATCCTTTTGGTATTCCAACAGAAATTTTGGCAAAACTATAATCCTCGTCACAAATGGTGAAACATACCCCCCCCCCCCCCCAGCCTGCGAGCATTCCCTCATAACTAGCGCTTCAGTTTGAGTGTATCTTCGAACACGGGAACGTGCGAGGCCTTACTGAGCAACGAGACAGCGAAAAGTCTGCCACGGGTCTAAGCACTGCTAGTTAGCACCTGAACCCCGGAAAATCTTCCCGCAAGAAACGCACGCTAAATTTCGCCCTCCTCCTTGTTAGTGTAAATAACACGAAAATTGGTCCACCTGAGAAAAAATAATTAACACTCCGGGCTCACGGATTGAGATTTTGGCTCTCAGCTTAGAGATCGTTCTTCCATTCTGTTGAGAACTTACCATTCAGCAGCCTGGGCTGGGTTATTCAGTATGGTTGCCACAATTCGTGCACCGTGATTGGGTGGATTGGACCACATTGGACGGATGATTGCCTTCAGTTGGCTGCGGACACGCTCAGCTGTCTCATTATCTGTTGTCACTACACATGTATGACCTGCCCTTTCATCTGCAAAGGAAATTTAGTGGGCTGGAGGAAATACATTTACTGCGATTCAAATTAATAGTTTTAGTGCTTCGTTCTTTTTAATTAGTTTCCATCGGAAGATGTTACAACCTATGCCTTTCTTCCAAACAACACTTGAAGTCCTTTGTCATACGTGCAAGGCCTTCGCATTATGCAGGTATGCCCCTATTTACATATGACAGGGAAGAATAATGTCAAAATACACGTACATTAATTTTTCAACAGTATATTGCCCAAGAAGGAATAAAATCAGGCTGATGGCTAAAAGCTGTAGCCGGCTTAGAGTGTCCCTGCATTGGTACCTAGCACTGTGAAATTATGATACAAGAAAACAAAGGAAATATCCATTAATCTAGAATTTTTTTGCTTTTACAAAAACATGCCCAGCTTCAGTGCACAATCATTCCTTTTCTAAAACACAGTCAACCAGCTGCTACAAGTACTTACTGTATAATCCAAAGTTCTTAGCAAATGATTGACCAACAATCAGTTCAAATCCTTCACTAACAAAGTGGCGTACTGCCCAAGCATCCTCGTCAGGATCACCTGACACAAATCCTTGGTAGGCCATATCAAACAAAGGAAACAGGTTTTTTCTCTGATTAGAAAAAAAAAAGGATCCAAAAAGGATCCATATACACTGTTAAGTAACTTATTAAATTGAAAACATAGGAGTAAGCAGTGGCAAATCAAGGAAGCGTTTCTTCAAAGATGGATGTTTCAGGTCAAATTTGAAGTTCAAAATTCATGCACTGCTTTGTTTGTTTGTTCCCATTTTCTTTGAGAGGAGGGGGGGTAGGAGAGGAGGAAAGGGGGATAGCACCAAAGCTGGAGAAGCTAGAGAAAACTGTAATGCCAGTTAAGTTATGCAATTAAACCCAGGCCACTAGTGTGGGAACTAACAACTTGTTAGCAGATTGTTCTTGTTGTGGTATGGACAACAAACCCTATGCTCAGTTTCCAGCAACTTGATGATAGTACCTCAGAACCTACAATTGGGGACAAAATTGCTGACACATTGATCTTTTTGCCCCCCCCCCCCCTACTATTTCAATCTTTTATCTCTTTTGCCCTATTCACCCCATGCACTCCCCCTCCCTGCCCCCCCCCCCAAAAAAAAGATGTTGTATCATGTTCCATGAACTTTTAGCCTACATTGAATTAAGGAGGGGAGTCTGTTAATGATGTAGAGTGTGGTAGAAACAGGACTGTTATTCTTCAATAAATAGAACTCTTTAAACATGTGTCAATCAATTTTGATGCTGACTGTGGGAAAACTACCTGATAGGCAAACAAGGCACATGCTGGGCTGTACCATCCAGGTTCCCCAAGAGAAGCACATGTACAACACACTGAACAGCTTAAGCTTAAAAAAAAAATCATTCTATTAAAATATCAAATACGTACACAGAGGCATGTACTTGATATTGTAATGACTATATTTAAACCATTTTAGGGCACCTGATTCATAATTATATATTAAATAAGTTAGAAGTATAGAATACCTTCATTATTTCAGCAATCTTTTCCCACTGTTCCTGGTTGGGATCTACTCCGGTTGGATTGTGTGCACAAGCATGAAGCAGGATTATTGAGCTATCTGGAGCATTCTGGAGGAAATTAATGATTGCAAAAAAAAAAAAGAAATAAATAATAGAATTTATAAGTATTTCATTACTGTTAGTACCTGTAACCTGCAGTTATTTCCTCCATGTTCATTTATAATAACTATTTTGCATGTTTCTTCTTGTATTCTTACACTTATAATAAAAATTATAGCTTATGCTTCTTGCCAACCAAAAAGATGAGAAAACAACTCTTAATCATTAAAACACATATTTGGTAAAAAATCATTTATAAGTAACCCAGAGAATTGCCAGAGAGGTGTGAACATCCCTTTCTACATCTATGCAATTCTCTCCCTTACTTAACTTTCAACTTTCTTCACACTAGTCTGCTCTTTGTTCTTCACTTCTCTTAGAGCATTTACCATCTAAGACCCCAGCCCCTTCCCTCCCTCTAAGGTCCAAAAATTTATGTTCTATCTAACTTTGAGTTCTATACAACTTAAATAGCTGGCATATGTTATATTTTCACCTCTAAATCTTCCCACATGCCCTGGAAATCCAACCCTTTTGTTGCTTTATCAAAGTAACGATACTCCTTGATGTTTTCAGCCTTGTAGCCAGTGGCTAAAAGCATCTTCTTGTGGTTTCCTTCAAAAATTTAGTTGAGATAAGAATTTTACTGCACTTAAAGTAGTATTTAGAACAAACCTACAGTTTAATTTAAATGGAGCAAAATGTTACATCCCACAACTACTAAATTTTTTGTGTACATGAATAGGAGATCACAGAGGCCTTTCACTTGCCCTTCCAAAAAGGAAATAGAGTGGTACATATGGATGTGACTTGAGCATATTGGTAGTGACACCATTGTCAATACATGTCTCTGTGGCCAAAGGTTTCCACCATCAAGGAAGGAGATAACATTGTGCCTTGTTAGCTTGTTGGCTTTATTATAGCTTCCCCAGAAGCCATGCAATTTATTAGATTGTCTGAGCCCAATGATCAGCATTCCTACAGAAACACTGGAAGTGGCTTTTTGGAAGATATGAAAAAAGAAAAAACCTGCATGATGTTTTGTTCTGTTTAGCTTTTTCTTTTTTCATTCATTAATTTTCACTTGAACTTTTTCAAAGGAGTATTTTTCTTTCCATCTGCGCCAAAAATTATCTTTCTGGATTAAGTGAGGATTCTCAATCTAGTTCATATACAATGTATGCCTTTCTCCAAGAGGTATACAGCCCCTCCAATGTAGAGCAGGTGATTGTTGACCCATGTAATACCAATTCTTTTCTAGATTAGGTTGCAAGTATTTTGGTCTATGAATGCTATTTTCCTTTCCAGAAATAAAATTTACTCTCGATTGCAAAGTGGGTGGGTGTTTAAAGTGCTACTGAAACGTAATTTTCATATCCGAGATTTTTGCAATATAATAGAGCTTGAACGTTATTTGCAAACGCTGTGTACTTTTTTTGGGCCAACGCATACCAGAAAGTACATTTTTAAGCATTCGAAGTTGACTGGCTGAGATCAAAATTGGCGGCCATCTTGGCGCGGCCAAAACAGCCCTGTGACGTCACTGGTTGTGTACTTCTGTGAAAGAAGGGTAAAAGCATGGAGTGTGGCTTGCATGTTGGGAGGCCGAAAAAGAGGATTTCGGGCAAAATGCCATCTTCGTCTTATTCATCGGCGGCCACATCGGCATCTTGGCTATTTGCAAGAGGTTTGCCTGGATAGGGAGCAAAATTCCCAACTGATACCGAGAACGAATCTCTACCAGTCTATTTAGTTAATCGGCAACTGACGAGATCACAAGATTAGGATCAAAACCGCGGTCTTGCCTGACCATCGACAGAAAATTTCGAAAGACATTATAACGGCAGATGGGCTACTAAACGCCCCGGGCCAAAGCAATGCCATTCAGAGAATGAAGAAAACATGGAAGCTTCATACGACACCGCCACTGAAGATGATCTAATCGGCAAGTCTGAGGATAATGAACAAATCCCTCTGTACCAAATGCCTGGAAGAACATGCCCAGAATCCCTACAATATAGGGCGAGGGCCAAAATAAGAGCAGACGAGGATTTAAAAAATGCTTAACAACTCGGAGCAAGAAACAGTAAAGGCAATCATGTGCTTCTATGAACGTGAAATCGTTCGTTTTAATACCGAAAGAAAGAAAAGAAAACGAGCCAAAACGGCTGGAACACTGAACACTAAGAACTGTAGTACGATCGAATCAGCGCGCGTGGCGCAAGCTGAAAGCAATCCAGACAACTTAACGATTGAGACAGTAAAAAAAATAGCTGTACATCTACAAAGGCGAACGATTCGAAAAAGACGCCATCCCTGATGTGCGTACTCAGTGCCACACATAAAGCAAATTCTCATGAAAAACTGGCATTTAATAGAAACAACCACTACTGAGCGAACTATACAAAAATCCGCCACTCGTACCTTACAAAAGAGGGCGGTCGCTCAAAGACATACTCGTGAGGGCTAAACTTTGAATAGGCTACTCTAAACACACGCTTGGGAGTCGTGTAGGCCTGTCAACCCCATTTTATGCCACCATCTTCCTCTTCGCTACTGGAGACAACTTCGCTTCGTTCAGAAGAAGATTCACTTGACAAAACTTCAATGTCTGCCATCTCCTTCGCCCCCGAATACAAACAAACAGTGAGTGAAATAAACCACGCTATCGGAGTGAACACAACCAGTGACGTCATCAATCCATTTCGCTCAGTACCAGGGCCCGGACATGGTTTTGTGTAATATTTTTTATTTAAACGGTTAAAAAAGATATCTTTCGCTTCTTTTTGGCCAAAGCAAATTATCTCATGATGATCAGCATATTCAAAACTACAGGTTAGAGCAAATATTTCAGATACGAAAATTTCGTTTCAGTAGCACTTTAAGTTGAGCCATTACAACATCCTCCCGGTGGAAAAAGTATAATAAAACAAAATATCATGAGCATGAACACAAGAATTACTTTTCAAAATTACAGTGCAAATGTTCATGAATGGAAATAGAGAAAGTCTCACCCCATGTAGGATTGGAGACAAAGATTACTTCTGAATGGTAGAATTTCTTCATGAACTCCATCGCAAGACGAAGACTTCCTGTGCCAGAAATTGCTTGAGCTGAACAAACCTGTCCAAAGAGATGAATATAACATTGTAAAATGCAAAAATTCTTCCAGCATTAGGATACAAACAAGGGAAAATTGTGCTAGCACTTGAGCATTGATACCAAAAATTGCATGCATACAGTTGTTTGCAGAAAGGTTATCAGAAAAAAGAACTAAGTATTATGCAACAATCTCAAAGGTAATCTGGGTATCTGATAACAGGGGACAAATACCAACATGAACAACCAACAGGAACAAGGCAATACAATATTACCTTGTAAACACTTTTCTTTAGTTCAACATGAATTTGCTCTTGTTGAGTTCATTGAGGTCAGTTTGCTTTTTTTTCCCTTTTTATTAACTTTAGTTTAGTAGGTCAGTAATGCAGATGAAAATATATTCATCAAACCTGCCATCCCTCTTCCTTAGTTAACTAAAGTGATGTTTTCTCAGATTTCCCTGAAATCCTGAGTTCAAGGAGCAGTGACCTGAAATTTACCTACAATGGCATTTGGGGTCATCACACACATTTGTGCTTTTTCCAACAACCTTTGTGTGAACAGCTGAATTCACATTCAAGAATTACACAAGCTCAACCTTAAGTTTCTCCTTCTGCAGCACCCCAACTGAGCTGGAATACGTAAGAGCAGTCAAGGACTAAAACGGGTAAAAGCCAAAAGTGGCGTAACCGAAAAACATAACTGGGAACTAACTAGAAGGAGAGGAAGGCATGACTGAATTGTGAAAGATACAACCCACTCTAAAGAGAAAGATAATGGTACCTGTTAAGTTCAGATTTTTTAGGGTACAGTTTAGCACTCTTTCTTGTTACTTGTCAAGATTTGTCATATGATCTTAGGAATATTTTGGTTATGATCGGCAATAGATTATGCCTATAGGCTTTTGTAGTCCCAGGGTGTAGCCAGGATTTTTCAAAGGTGGGTAATGCACTGTGTTAAACAGAGAGTAATCACTAGATTATCATGTTGACCACTGTGCCACGTTTTACTTAATGTGACAATAAAGGCTTAGAAGGGGAGGGGGGGGGGGTTCATGGACACCTCAGGAACCCAACTAATTTACTGAAAAATTTGTGACAACAATAGTTTCCCAGGCATAAGCTGTCTTTACGGAATGGGGGTGTTGTCCTGCCTTGAGAGCTTAGTACTTCTCAGTACCTCTAATCCTCTTTGTTAAAAAAAGAAACAAGCTTCAGTTGGTAGCAACAAACCAAACTAAAAGGTCTTTCATGCCTGCAATGCTAATTACTAGGCCTCCCTATTGACAAAATTAGTTTACACTTGACCCCTGCGCCCGAAATAAGAACAGACGAGATGGGTCCCGATCATTATCAACTTCAATTATGTAACAGAACCGTTTTTCATCATTTCATAAGCCCTGGAGCAGCTTGAGAAGATGATTTACGTAAATTGTTCACAAACCTACCCTATTCTCTGCCAGAGCAGGGCTGTCATTTCCCAAAAGTAGTCTACTGGCTGCCTCACAAAAGGACTTGAGACCATCGATCGATAAATATTCATGGTTTAGCAACTTCGATGCAATTTCCTCAGCTAGTCGCTTTTCAACATTCTGAACCACTGGTAATACCATTGGATTTCCATCATTGTCGCGATAGGCTAGAGAAATCAATGGAGAAGTAAAATTAATAAAGCCCAAAACGCCATATCGAACTAATATAACTTAAGACTAGCAGACCGTAAATGCATATTAATAACCTTAGACAGAATCTGCTCAAAGGCTTTGTCTGATTTTCGTAAAGCTTTTACCTCCTATTCCCATGTTGACTTTCTTGGGATGCTGGTCATTATTGTACATCTGATTGACAAAGAAAACATGATCTGTTTGAACGACGGGAACATCTTTGAAGATCGAATAAGCCGCCATGTTGTAGAACCGGATTATCACCGGACAATACCCCTAATTCAGTCGATAACTGCTCGCTGCACGGTTCGTTTCCTTCCGAATCGCAATCGACTATAACCATGACGTCATGAGGTCTGCCAATCGCTATTTTTAAGGAAAACAGCACTAAGGGGAAATGAGTGATTCTCGTTCTATTTCTAAACATTTCTTCTCATTTTGCTGAAAACTAAGATGGGATTGTTTGGACAAACCCCGCAGAAAGCACCAAAAGAACAGGTCTGTTAGTTTAAATGGAGTTTTAGTACGTTTACGGTCCTCTAGTACCAGAAATACTAAGGAATATCATGTTAAATGTAATAAATGTTACTCGAAATTTACTTCAGCTTGATATTGGAAACTAAAATCCGTGCGTCCTTTTTCTTTCTGATCAAAAAGTATTAGAGCGAGATTAAATGTCTTAACAATCAATTGCATTGCTATGCTCCGAGCCCGTTGCAGACGATAAATTATCTTTACAATGCATGTATTTCAGTGCATGTTTAGTTCTCAAAGTGAAACTGTCAGACAACTTTTATTTTACATCAGTGAAATTAACGAAGCTTCGTTGCGCTGTAGCAGTCAGCTGTAGGGAGCGTTACTTATGGTGTAGAATTCGAACTCCAATATAATTTATATGAGGCAATTGAGGAGATCTGATTTGCAATGTAAACCTCATGGTACTTAAAGTAACTGACTCTGTGACCTCTATTCGGTGAAGGCCCAAAATGTAGCTCAAGTGCTGTAGTGCACTTCTTACGATTAATGAGCTTAGAGAGGAATTTTTTATAGTAATATGTATCCTAGAGGTCTTAAATTTTCTTATAAATACCTTTCATGATGCAGAGAGCAAGTTCATACAAGAAATGATACATGCACGTACACCTGTCTGTGGTAGTTTCTAGTTGACTGATACCATGAACGTTCCTGTGACCTCTTGTTTACACTTCACTTCCAAGATCTCAAAAGTAATTCTCCTTACTGTCCACTATACAATTCCCACAATGTTGCATCTAAGAACTTGGTTTTGAATAAAAAAAAGTCCACTTGTTCATATGTTTTGTTAATCTCATTGTCTACCTGCTTCATAGTGTATAAATTTATAAAGTTAATGTAAGAAAAAATTAGTTCCAGGTCACTCCTGGGTGTGAGACTGAGGATTAAACTGACTGATAAATGTGCAGTTGATCCAGATTCTTCTCTTGCTAAGTTGTCAGTGGGTAAATAAGGTTGGGGCAACAGTCCTCTCGGCTAACTTCTAAGAATTTCAAAGAAACAACATTTGGTACAATGCATGTTTATCTTTGATGATTATCTACCTAAACATTAGGCAGTTAAAAAAAAATCAGAAGAAAAAAGAGTAAACTCAAATAAATGATTGATTGAGAAACCAGTGTGGATATAGAGTGTAACTTGTAGTTTTTGTTCAATATCCAGGTACAGGAATGGTGTAGAGGCTTGAGGAAAGAAGGCCGTGTTCTTGACAGACAAATTAGAGGTTAGTGCAAGCTTGCTCCATTTTCAATTTGATTCACAGTAAGTAACAATGAGGTATTCCTAGCCATTCACTTCTAAATGGAGTCATCACAAATTGTTTTTTAAAACATTATGCATTATTTTTGAAGCCATTCAAAGAGAGGAAGAAAAAGCAAAGAGATCTCTCAATGATGCTGCAAAGAAAGGGCACAAGGATGTTTGTTCCATATTGGCCAAAGAAATTATAAGATCAAGAAAAGCTATCAACAAAATCTATGCATCTAAAGCACAGCTGAACTCTGTAGAGATGAGCATGAAGAACCAGTTGGGTGAGTCACTTTAATACCCTTTGTGTAGCAAAACTTCTACATGCTGTATATCAACTTTCCAAGTGTACCCAGAAGTCTCCTGGGTATAAATATCCCTGCCTCTTGTATGGCTGAGACTTTAAATGATTCTCCTGAGCCCAGTTTATCAAAAGCACTCAACTTATTGATCGACATTCAGCATTACAAACGTCGCAAAAGGAAGATTCCGACCGCATTCCATTCACTCTCACGTTTCACCCTCACAACCACTCAGTTAAATCCATCACTCTTAAAAACTTTAAATTACTTCAAAACGATCCAGAGACAAGCACTATCTTTTCGCAGCCTCTGCTCATTTCATTCAAACGCGACAAAAACATAGGCAATTTTTTGGTTAGAAGTTCTTTTCAGACTAATGACCAACCAGGCACTTTTAAATGCACTCGTGCACGATGCAAAACGTGTCCTTTCATTCACAACACTGATAAAATATCGGGACCTAAACGATCCATTAAGATCACCGATCACTTCACGTGCACCTCCGCCAATGTAATATATTGCATAACTTGCACTTATTGCAAAAAGATATACATGGGGCGAAACAGGCAGAAGACTAGGTGACCGATTCCGAGAACACCTTCGAGACGTGGAAAGGAATGACAAGGACACATCTAAACCAGTCGCTAGACATTTTAATTTACCTAATCATTCTAAGCAACACATGGCAATCTGCGGTCTTTCCTTACACTTAGGCACAGAAAGACGTAAAAATCTTGAACAAAAGCTCATCTTTCAAACCAGCAGTCCGAATCCCACAGGGATCAACGAATGCTTTTCATTCCACTAATTTATTCATGTTTTTCTCGTTGCCATGCTCCCACCAATAACGTAGCTCCATTTTCTGCCTTTAAAAGCACACACAACCCACAATTCCTCTATTCGCTCCGACGAAGGGCTAACGCTCGAAACGTCAGCTTTTGTAATCATTACAGTGGCTAATTTACCATTTCAACTTTGTTGATAATTATATTCAAATTATTTCGTTACTCCCACCAACACAGCCCCAAACAGTTTCTTTCGAAACTATCAGCCTTTATCCAGTTTATCGAAGGTTGATTAGAGCTAACTCAAAATTAAATATTAATCCGGGTTTCTTTATAATTCCATCACTCAAAAACCTGTTTGAAATCAGATTTCACAATAACCCTGGGTTATCTTAACCCTACTTTGAACAACGTAGCCTTGGAAAAAAGATTTTTTTTCTTTCTAGTACATAGTAGAAGGTACAGCATACATGTACATCAAGTGAATTTCAGCTCCTTTAGAATCAGATTTTCTTTTTCCAATGATGGCAGTAATTTTTCGTTTTTTTTGTGAGCCCAAGTGTACTGTGCAGTGTGTGATTTTGGGGTTTAAAAGTCATAAACGGGAACACCTAATGCATTAAGATTAAATTTTAAGCATATTAAGCATGTGTCGGGAAAAAAAACAAGAACTTTACATGAATGTACATGTGTGTAACCTTGCATTTACTAGTATGTGAAGAAAAAAATCAGTTAAGTTTTGACCACTAGAAATATCCCAAACTGACTGGAAATTTACACCATTATTAATTTTAGTCATTATTATAAATATTCGTTCCTACCGGTAAGATTTCAGCTACAGTGTATGTGGTGCTGTAGTGGAAGACACCATGCATCTAATTTTTTTCAGTTACACCAGTCTTTGAATGGCTCAAGTCACTTAGAACCATTTTGTTTAAACA
>NC_142519.1:35145714-35225714 GCF_964205215.1 Stylophora pistillata | reverse complement strand
AATTTTTCGGTTAAGAGCAAGGCGAATAACAGAATATAAAGTTTGCTCAAAGGGGTTCTCCCACTAACACGGTGCGGAAGATGGTTAAAAGGGACCTCATAGCCCGTTTACCGCCCGCTAGTCCGTACATTTCCCCCCCTCCTTTTCTCTGTTCATTCTGCAAGAGAAGTAAAGCTGTATTGGCCTTTCTTGCTTTTGTGGTGAAGGTGTCAGGAGTTCTTATAAATAGTCACGTACAACTGAGTAATTCTAAAAAATTCGATGCAGTCAATCTCATTCATCAACTATTAAGGAGATACAGTTAATTGCTCTACATACAGACTTAGATGACAGTGACTGCTCTATGTGACAATGCCCGAGTCTGGCCTAGTTGTAAGCAAGAGATTAGAAATCTTTTGTGGTTAGCTGATTTTGTACCACCCAGTGGCTAATTAATAAACTTATGCTTTTGGTGGGGGGTTCCCCACATCCACCGACTTACTGAAACCATGTATGAACTTTGTGCACTGTGCCAAATTCTGAAACTTAATTGGCTGACGCGAGTGCAGCCAAAACTGAGCATGCTAGATACGCACTACCCTTCCCGACTTCCCCAACTACTCAATTGTAATTTTCGCTCAGTGTGATAAACTAGTGTGTCATCTTCCATAGTGAGGACAATACATTTTAGCTCGTTTCCACTTCTGCTCTCACATTTCGATGCGCAGCACTTAGCGATGGACGGGAAGAACTGAAATACGTGCACGTTTTCTGGCGACGACTTGAAGTTAAAGCTTGTTGGGTAGAACTGGTTGGCTCCTCCTTGCAATATTCGAATTTCTCGCTCACTTCGCAACCAGCGTTTTAACCAGACCTGTTGACGATGTCATGACCAATACAAACCATATTCAAGCCCAAAACTCTTAAACGTAGCGCGCTTTGACTAATCGGAAAGGTGTGCATGCTGAAAACTCTAGTTACTACTGATGAGCTATGAAACCCTATTGATTACAGCCTTGAAAGAAGCGACTACATGTAACATGTAATTTCTCCCTGTAATATCCATACATTATCCAGCAAAAAGATAATGAGAATACTCGAACTTATCAGCTGGAAGATACCTTGATCTAACACCACATTCTCGCATTTAATTTACATGGGAATGTGTGGCAGCTAGAGGAAGAATTAAATATCAGATATTGGGAAGATTACCTCAAGAAGTGGTCTCTAGAATTGCTCAGATAGTTACAGGTTTCAAGAGTCAATTCCCGTTCGAAAGCAGCTAGCATTTGTAATAGAAACACTGTTTTTTTAATCAGCACCGTCACAATTTCTATAAGCAAGCACTCTTTAATGTGTTTCCTTTCCAAATTAATTTATGGGAAATAATTTGATACATGCACCCTTGACATTTTTTACTTCACTTCCCTGAAAGAAAGTGAGCAGAATACCACGAAACCCTTGTCAACAGAAAGTACTACACAAAACATCTACGGACTCGTTGAGACAAATTGTCCTTTTGGTAAAACGCTATCTAAATACGTGGACTAGCTATATACACTGTTTACAACTGCCATACCTTTACACTTTTTAAAAAAATTCTTTAACAATTAGGACTTGGAAAAACAATTCATTGATACGCATGAAGAAGTCCATGCAACATATTTTCACACTCATTAAAAAACGCCACAACTCTACAAATGAGGTCAGATCGCTATTTTGGCTTAAACTACCAACTCGCACCCGAAATTTTCAGTTATAGAATCGTTTCAGTCGACTCTAATGTTACAAGATGATCAATTAAACTTTAATTCCAGAGCCGTTTCACTGAAAAAATTTACTTCCTTTCTCTAACACTGAGGTAACAGCCAAAACACGAAACGGTCGGGTCCTCGTTTTTTTTTTTGAACGGAACTATCGAAGCATTCAGAAATTTGGAAAATTTGGAAATAAAAGAAATTTAATTTTTAACCCTTAGTGTGTTACGTTAAGATTAATCCCCGCTGATTAAAGTCGGTATTAGAAAACGAACATTTTTCTGCCACGCCTTAAATTTGTTTATGTCCGTGCATTCCTTTCAAGGGTGACAAGATCACTGTGTATCTTATGAGCTGTTCCCACACAAGTCCGGCTTTGCAGGTTAGAAAAATACTGATGGTAAGCGTAGAATGAAAAATCCACTAAGTCTCTCCATTTTGATCATTACTCAATTCCAAAACCCTCGGCATTGGAAATCGCAATAGTGAGCTTTTGCTTCAGAATCTTTCGGTTTTTATACGGAGGAAGAATGAGCTGGTTGAAGCACGTGTGAGACATTGGCAACCTAAAAAGATATAATCAAATGTAAGTCAGATACGCGTAAAGCAGTTAAGAATGCATCGAATTTGGTTTAAACGCTCACGTTTGGTCTTTAAAACGTGTTCTATGCTCTAAGCCAACTGGATGCAAGATTCAAGCTATTTCATTTGTGTTTTCTTTCGTTTCAGGGAGTTCCCGTACAAGTTTTTTCGGTGAGTTCTCATTGGCTCATTCTCACGTTTCCTCTACTCTGAAAAACCGTTACGTTTATTCCGGTTTTTCAGCAATAAGTCGAATGTGCTCCTTTGAACGTACTTTGTAACTGCTGTTTTAGCTTAGATTGACTTACATGCTGGTGCTGTGGGCTACTTCCATACGGATTATCTTGAATTCCATTTCACCCATCCCACCGATGGGTACACGGTCACTCCCGGTTGCAAACAGCAGCAGCTTCTTCTTCAGCTCCAATGAAAAGGATAGAACTATGTCCCAGAAATACCTAACGGGATTGAAAGGAATGAGACAGAATGTCGCGGAAGATTTTGCAACCTTTTAAGATCTAAAAGCGTCACCTACAAACCCTTTACAAACCAAAATGCCACAAAGTAATATAAATTTAACCATCTGTTTTGCATGTCAATGACTGCTTAAGTCTAAATTAATAATAATAATAATAATAATAATAATAATAATAATTATTATTATTATTATTATTATTATTATTATTATTATTATTATTATTATTATTATTATTATTTAGCAATGGACATCCACTGGGTGGCTCTTGTTGTCCACTGTTTCCAGATCGAATTGGAATTTAGAATGTTGGTTTTTGCGGAGGGAGGAAAACCGGAGGACCTGGAGAAAAACCCTCAGAGCAAGGACAAGAACCAACAACAAACTCAACCCACATGTGACGCCAGGTGCGGGAATCGAACCCGGGCCACAGTGGTGGGAGGCGAGTGCTCTCACCACTGCGCCATCCCTGCTCCCCAAATTTGTTTGACTATCTGTCTTTAAAGCTGTCTCACGGTCTGTATGCCTGCCAGACATTCTCCTGTCTATACGCAGATGTACAACTTCTTGAACTTTTTCAGTTTTTCTTTTTTCGAGTGCGGAAAATCGTTCTTTGAAACCAGCGACTCTCACCAAATTTTGTTTAATACAGGCAGTATGGGACGGATGAATTCTGTCAGTTGTCGTTTACATACCTAACAACGGAATCATTCTTCGTGTAGCCATCATAGACTGTCACTTTTCTAAGAGCATCCATGTCAAGTTCAGGATTTCCACAGACTAACATCTCCACTTCCTCTGGGCGTAACATCTAAGATCATACCCACGAAATACATGTGCGTCAGTACATGTTAAATCTACGTTGAAACAAGTTAGTTTCAATGAGTGACCTTGAGTTCATGAAAATTCCTTAACTCATCCTTCTTAAAAATATGCTCACCGAAATCTCCACCGAGCGCCATATTCCAAATGAGGCAAGATCAAATGATTGGAACTGATTTGACTGTTTTTTTTTTTTTATTACGGAGCGAAAACAGTTTACACATTTGACGACTTAATCTGACAACAAAGCTAGACAGTGACGTACATATATATCAGAGAAAACGAACGATCGATACTAACAATGAGGGCGTTTGAAGCACAGACACTGTGGAAGCCATGATAGAACGACGCAAACTGCTGGTAAATGGACTTGTTTAAAAGATAATCCACGTAAAGATCCACGTATTCTGAAAATAAAATCAGTTATCACTGTAAGCTTTACCGTCCATTACATCCTATCCGAGATGGAATTCACGAACAGTGGGGTCAGCTTTCCTACTCAATAGAAAAACTTTGTAGCCGTCAACACCCATTTACCCTAGCTTGCAATATCATCTCTACGTAGAAAACATTCATTTTTAGTAAACTGAAAATTCTCAAAATCCAGACTAGGATTAACCTTGCTTGGATGTACACTCGAACAAGTCAACTTACACGCGAGTCTGATCGATCAAGCGGTACCCGGACGCTCCGCCGACATGTCAACTCGCCAGCACCAAAATACTCGCAGACACCTTAAATCGACTCGCTGACAGTCGCCTTTGGTCAACTCACCGACATGCCGGTCACTTTGCCGACATTCTCAGTAACTTCAGTGATTTATTTGGGCAACCCACCTTTTTTAGTTTTAAAGAAACTGTTTGGGGCTGCGTCGGTGGGAGTAACGAAATAATTTGGATATATCAACAAAGTTGAAGTGGTAAATTGGCCACCGTAACGATTGCAAAAGCTGACGTTTCGAGCGTTAGACCTTCGTCGGAGCGAATAGAGGAATTGTGGGTTGTGTGTGCTTTTAAAGGCAGAGAATGGAGCTACGTTAGTGATGAGAACATGGCAACGAGAAAAACAAGAATAAATTAGTGGAATGAAAAGCGTTCGTTGATTCCTGCGGGATTTAGACTACCGGTTTGAGAGATGAGCTCTTGTTCAAGATTTTTACAGCTTTCCTTGCTACCTGAGTGTAAGGAAAGACCGCAGATTGCCGTATGTTGCTTAGAATGATTAAGTAAATTAAAATGTCTAGCGACTGGTTTCGATGTGTCCTTGTCATTCCTTTCCACGTATCGAAGGTGTTCTCGGAATCGGTCACCTAGTCTTCTGCCTATTTCGCCGATGTATATCTTTTTGCAATAAGTGCAAGTTATGCAATAGATTACATTGGTGGAGGTGCACGTGAAGTGATCGTGATCTTAATGGATCGTTTAGGTCCCGATATTTTATCAGTGTTGTGAATGAAAGGACACGTTTTGCATCGTGCACGAGCGCATTTAAAAGTGCCTGGTTGGTCATTAGTCTGAAAAGAACTTCTGACCAAAAAATTGCCTATGTTTTTGTCGCGTTTGAATGAAATGAGCTGAGGCTGCGAAAAGATAGAGCTTGTCTCTGGATCGTTTTGAAGTAATTTGAAGTTTTTAAGACCTAGCTATGCCAATCTTTTGTAGGTTTTGTCGAACATCAATTTTTCAACTTTTAAAAATCGAATTTCCAGATTGGATTTGAATCCACGACCCTCCGTGATCTAGTCGGATGCTCTAACCACTGAGCTACAGGAGACTCTATGGCGAGCAATTGACCCTTACTCACCATAGAGTCTCCTGTAGCTCAGTGGTTAGAGCATCCGACTAGATCACGGAGGGTCGTGGGTTCAAATCCCATCTGGAAACTCGATTTTTAAAAATTGTTTATTTTCATCTTTACATGATCAATTTTTCAGCCAATACAACGGGTCCAAACCTGAACTCTACGGTCGCTACATCGACGACTGTATCGGCGCTACCTCCTCTACCAGAGAGGAGCTCACTCAATTCATAACCGCAGTCAATTCTTTTCACCCGGCTCTGAAATATACCTGGGAAATTTCTGACAATTCTCTATCCTTTTTAGACATCAAAGTTTCAATTGAAGGTAACGGTTTATGCACTAGTGCGTATTACAAACCTACAGACTCGCATAATTACTTGTTATATTCGTCTTTGCATCCATCTCACGTTAAGAATTCCATTCCTTTTTCTCAGTTTCTAAGACTTCGTCGTTTATGCAGTGATGACTCTGATTTCCACCACAAATCAGAGTCAATGTGCAATTTTTCGATAAACGGGGTTACCCTGTTTCTGACGTTCAAGCGGGTTACCACCGCGCCCAACTTATTGATCGACATTCACCACTACAAACGTCGCATAAGGAAGATTCCGACCGCAATCCATTCACTCTCACGTTTCACCCTCACAACCACTCAGTTAAATCCATCATTCTTGAAAAAACTTTAAATTACTTCAAAACGATCCAGAGACAAGCTCTATCTTTTCGGAGCCTCCGCTCATTTCATTCAAACGCGACAAAAACTTAGGCAATTTTTTGGTCAGAAGTTCTTTTCAGACTAATGACCAACCAGGCACTTTTAAATGCGCTCGTGCACGATGCAAAACGTGTCCTTTCATTCACAACACTGATAAAATATCGGGACCTAAACGATCCATTAAGATCACGATCACTTCACGTGCACCTCCACCAATGTAATCTATCGCATAACTTGCACTTATTGCAAAAAGATATACATCGGCGAAATAGGCAGAAGACTAGGTGACCGATTTCGAGAACACCTTCGATACGTGGAAAGGAATGACAAGGACACATCGAAACCAGTCGCTTGACATTTTAATTTACCTAATCATTCTAAGCAACATATGGCAATCTGCGGTCTTTCCTTACACTCAGGTAGCACGGAAAGCCGTAAAAATCTTGTACAAAAGCTCATCTTTCAAACCGGCAGTCTAAATCCCACAGGGATCAACGAACGCTTTTCATTCACTAATTTATTCTTGTTTTTCTCGTTGCCATGTTCCCACCAATAACGTAGCTCCATTTCCTGCCTTTAAAAGCACACACAACCCACAATTCCTCTATTCGCTCCGACGAAGGGCTAACGCTCGAAACGTCAGCTTTTGCAATCGTTACGGTGGCCAATTTACCACTTCAACTTTGTTGATATATCCAAATTTTTTACTTTTAAGCTCTCAGAGCTCGATCCGATCAAACGCATAGCACTCTTGATCATCTGGGAATACTTGATTACCGCGATGTGACAAAAGGTAATTTGACTTTGTCGAAGAAACACCTTTGTGTTGAAGCATAAAAGAAGCGAAACACCAAGAGGTCTCTAGCTAGTTAATGAAATAAGAATTACGGTACGGTTTACAAATTTACCTTGTCTGTTCTCTTTAGTAACGGTGATTTTATCGCCCTTTGGCTTGAGGTTGTGCGTGATAACTTCACCAAATATTGTGTAAGATATCTGTAAATAGAGCGGCCAACGTCAAATGCCAAACAATACAAAATTGAAGATGAATACAACTAAGGGTTCTTCTACCCCCCGTAAAAGAAAGTTTAAGCACCCTACCACCGATCTTCAAAGTGTTTTTTTTTTTTTTTTAAATCTATTTATATTCGATTTTCTTCCAATTATTAGGTAATTTCTATTCTACAGAGAATTAACTTTAATCGTCCATATCATTATTAACTAACGTTTCTATTCCTATTTCATCATTTCAAATGTTAGATTGAAGACCCTTGATTTGCAATTCTTTGTAACTCTTTTGTCCCACCCTCTTAGAACAAAATTGTTTCTTTTCTTGATGTGTCTTTGTTAGCCTGTCTCTAATGTGCATTGCTGCTTTGTTCTCTCTATGTTACTACACAACCCCATACCCTGATTGATCATGTCTCAACCAACCTGGAATGTGTGACAAAGATCTTCTTCCACATCACCTTCATACTCGAGAAGCTCCTTCAGGCCTCGACCAAGATCCTACAAAACACAGATGACACGGCAATTTACAACTGAGTGTCGTAAAACAAAAACATAAGTAAACACCCCCAGCACAAAGGCAGAAACTACAATAAGAACTCTAATTTAATTCAATTCAGTGCCGAAAGTAATCTGGAATAGTATTAGTTTTGTTTTACTTGACTCTCCGCTCAACCAATCAAACATAAAACTAAAACCAATGACGACTTGGTCGCGCGCGTTTTCGCGCGCTTTTAGCAGTTTACTTGTTATCACTTGTTGTAACTTTGAGTTGTCATTGGGTCCTGATAATATATTGCTCGCCATGATAGGCTGTTGTGTTTGCTTTGTTTTTGGTTATACGACACTCATTCGAAGCTGGAGCGCTCTGGTTTGCGGAAATGGTGGTGTGTGTTTCCTCAGCCAGTCGCAGAGTGCCTTAACGCAAAACCAACGAAATCCCAGACTTCTCTCAACACTTGGCAGTTAGAAATTGCTCTTCCTTTTTAACCATCTTCATTAGATGCAAAGGTATGTCTTTTCACGTGTTCACATCAAGGGTGGTGGATTTTAAGGCGAGCCATGGTTTGCGAACCTTGAAAGGTTTCTCCTCTAATTTTCAGAAGGGTTGTTTGCATCCGTATTAATCTTCCCAATCCTTAGCTATCCTGGTAGCTTGTAAGCTTAATGATTCCTCTCTTAGGTAAAGCCATCTTACTTTAACAATAATTTGTAGTTCCCTACTAATTAAACAGAAATTTCGCGACGCAAAATCGACCAAAAGTACCTAAACATCGCACCTGCAATGACCTTTAACTTAAGAGAGCACAATTCCAGTTACTAACTAAAGTTTAGACGATGCAGAGTTTTAATTACAACTTACTGGCATTGTTTCCACAAGATCCTGAAGTCCTAATGGAGCGATACCCACTGTTGCGTTAGGATTGTGAAACGGAACTACGGCTGGACTCAGCAGCTTCTTGTAACAACAAGGGGGAAATCTTATGTCCAGAATAATGCTGTTGTACACTGCTAATCCCATCAGCTATTGCAGCAATTATTGTCAAGAATGCAAACAACATTAACAATCTGGTTCTGTACTAGAACACCTGCATGCAAACTTTGCCAAAGAAACTAAGAAAATCATCCAGTTCATTTTCACACAGTTACAGGAGTAAGTCTAAAAAGGATACAACACCAACTAAGTTGAACTCAGAGTCATTTTCCATACACGTTTTACTAAACCAGTACGTCCTTGACTTCTCATTGTAAGTAAACATACCTACAGTATTGAAATAGATAATCAGAGTGATTGAAAGAAATTATAGTATGGCAATCATGGGGCACCTCACTGATAGGTTCTAGCGTCTGTTGTGTTGTTCTCGGTTACACCAATTACGCCATAATAGTTTGCTACATACGAGCTATAGAATAAAGTTGGAGGCAGATCATTGAAAACTTGTTGTCAATCAAGTCGCGAGCCTCTCTGGAAACAAGCCCGTCATTCCAGAGGGCTTGAAAGGTCATGTATTCATTTAGTTTGTATCTGTTGTACTATCTGCAAAACATGAATAAAAGGCGTTGTACAACGCGGGGAAAGGCTACATTGGATCACTACATGTATGTAGCTAGCAGTCGAATGGTTTTTTAATATGATTGAAACTAAAAGGAGTGGTTGGCTGTGAAAACTTAGTACACACCATGTACCATATATTTCATTCAGAGAGCGTGGAAAATAAGCGACAGAATTTAAACTACAAAGAATAGCAAAGAAGACGTGAAACATAGACATCCTTACCATATTCTGGTCTAAAAATTCTCCTAATCAGCAAAAGAAACCACTCTTTTGTTAACCCACCCATGTCCAATCCTGGTTCCCCTGCAAAGGTGACTTTTAGTTTCTTTTTCAAGTCTCTTTGCTTTCTGGAAATCTAAGACATTGAGATGGTGAAAGTTAATACCTTAACAAATCTTTTGACCACTTTCATAAATGGCTGCCGTATAAATATTCTTTTGTTTAAATTTAAATTAGCCCTTCTGGCCTCGCTTGAGATAATGTCTTCTTTTGAATTTTGTACTAGAGAACGAGGCCAGTAGGGCTAATTTAAATTTAAACAAAAGAATATTAATCCGGCAGCCATTTATGAAAGTGGTCTATAAGCAGAACAGTCAATAAATAAATTTACATGCTTCTGTCCACATGTTATTGTATAATAATCAATGCTATGAAGTCGTGGCTGACTTATAGTAAATTCCATAGATTGACTTGTAGTGTTGGCAAATCCTACCTCATTTAGCGAATCAGAAATCAGGTTTGAGCGACGAACTTTGATGTTGAGAAAAAGCATTCCCATGTCTGGAATTTCTCTTCTCTGAACTTTGGCCACAAGACTTTTCTGTTGATAGATGAGATAAGACAAACACAAAGTGTCAAGAGAAAGACTTCCACATACACCTACGCACCACAGTCTAGATGGTAAAAGTAATCTGAGAGCTCTTAATTCCAGCACAACTACATGAGTGTACAATTTTGAGATTCTCCATTAGTAAAACAGCGCATAAAATGCATGGTTTTTTTTCCAAAGAAGGAGTTAGTAGTCGCCAAAACAAAGTACAGACAAGTTGGTAATTTTATAGTTTTTTAATCAGCGCAGGTCTGAACAACCCCAGAAATGAATAACTGCGTAAACTTTGTTCCTCGTAAAGAATAGCGAGGAGCGTCATTAGGTGTAAGGGGTATTTTCTGAGTATTTCAACGGAACTTGAACTCAAAACGCATGTTCTCATGGTCAAACTTGACAGAGGATGACCCTAATAAACTTCTGATAACTGATTCATCTGAAAATAAACCTTGACGGCTCCGCACTTAACACCCTAAATGTATATGGGACCAACCATCACCACGTGTACCCCTCAGACAGATTATCAACCCACAGAGAAAACCATGTAAACTTCAGCCATGTATGATTTAGAACCAAAAATTTCATGTGCAAGCCAAAACAAAAATATTACCCTCGCCATTACAAGCATCTGTGACTCAGAGTCCTTCTGCATGATGTAACGTTTGGCTGCCAGGCTAAGAATGAAAGGGTACTGACAGAACGAGAATTTGCTAAAACCACAGAGAATAATAAATCAGTTGTTAATATCATCAATTGTGACAAGTAGGGAACAAACAAAAATCTGAATAGTAAATTAGTAATCAAAAACTAGTTATAATTAAGTGGTTCTGATTCAATGACTCACTCCTATATACTAAGTGAGCCACAGACAATCCCAGGTCATGTACTAAGTTCCATACTTATTACTAACTTTCATGATCCTTAGCAGCTTTGATCAATTAAAACTAACTTATCTCTTATGGTACTTGATCAACTTCTTCAATTTGATTTCTTTTTTCTCTCTTTGTGTACATTTTAGGCTGTAATTTCCAATTTACTCATTTCAGATTTGTTGTACGATTTACTATTTGTGCACAACTTGTGCTCTTTTATAGCTTCAATCTTGCAATTGCCATATTTAATTTTTTCCTCCGGGACCCTCTCAATTAGGCACAATGCTATTTTGTGCTATTTTACAGTGTATCCCATTGGCATTCTACTGTATTTAAACTTGACCTTAAAACTTGAACTTATACTTACCCGGGATTTGCTGTGGGATTCTGCCACGAATAATACTCACTCATTAGATCGATATGATCTAGTGAGTGATTGTAGAAAAAACTGTGGTTAACAACAGGGGGAGTAAACAGCCAGTTAGAAGCATCTGATAACAATCACAACAAAAAAAGAAACAAAATAAAGTAAATCATCAGGAGATAAAAATCAAAGGTTCAATTCACTATACCCCATAGGCAGAAGGTGAAGAATAATATTATCATCATATACTCGGTTGACATCTATTTTATGATGTTATCATCTTCATATTAATTTTATGATTTATCGTACAGTCATGTATATTTAAGCATTAATTTTTATCTCTCTGTGAGTGTTTGAGTTTTAATGAATTGTGTCTGTGCTTATATCCTCTAAGGGAATTTCAATCTACCTTCTATTCTCACAGTTGCGCCATAATGAGGCTTACCGGTAATTAATCAAAATAAGTTTCATGTTCAAATACAATGTCAAATCAATCCTCTTTAGTTTAGAATTTATAATATTATTAAGTGAGAATTTCATCAGCTCTACAAATTAAAGCAGCATTTGAGTTTATGTCTTCCTAATATAACTAAACACTAAATGAATGGCCACAAGTAAACAGCTTACTTTAAAAATAGTACTGTAACAAAAGTTTTCCAATGGAATTCACACAAGGCTAATTAGATTATACAACTTAAATTTCTTCATGTAAAAATTCTCTACCATGTTATTTTAGTTAGAGTAAGTGATCAATATTTAATAATTGAATTAATTATTTCTAAAGATGATCAAATCAACCCTACTCAAAAGTGCAAGGACTTTAACAGCAGATGGAATCCACCAAGTGCATTTCTCATCAGGTGGGAGCTCATTGGTTTTGGTGGGAATAAGACGCACACTAATAAACTTTACAGAGAAACAAAACTTGATAAGAAAACATGCTTGATTGCAGAATATTTCTGCAAGCATTTTCAAAAACCATATGTGATTACTGTACAGAAGTGAATCCACATGAATGCCTGCAAAATAAATTTCTTACTTCCCCAAGTTAATTTTTAAATTGAGGTATTACAGTTGCCAATTAAATTAGTTTATGGTAAATAATAGCTTTCAACTTTGTTAATGATCGGATGGAACCTTTTAAATAAAATATAATATCAATACATTTATCGACTGCTTCTCAAAGCGGAAAGATTTTAAGAACAGGCCAATTAACAGCCATCTTATCTGAATACCACAGAAACTCTTATCAGAGCATGTACAATAAAGCAACTTAACAATGTTCAACATTATTATTTAAATAGATAAGATTAATTGAATACTGTCCTCATCACACAGCATTTGCACAAGGTTATGATACACACAAGTAGCAGGCAAATTAACCATTGAAAGTTGATTAGAAAAACTCTAAGATGCTTTTCAGAGAGATGAACTGTAAATTACAGCACCTTGCACAGGAACACAAATGAAATTAGACACGCATACATGAACAGTTCATGTCATTCATCAATTGAAATTAATTCCCATTCATCATATTGAGTCTGTTATTTCATTTCAAGAACATAGTCACCAGTAAAGATGAAACAATTTTAGTGTAATAGAAAAATCCAAGCCCCAGATGGGACTTGAGTGGTTAGAGCATCCGACTAGATCACAGAGGGTTGTGCATTCAAGTCCCATCTTGAGCTCGGATTTTTCTATAGTCACCAGTGACTGCTAAATATTACCTCTACACAAAAAGAAATTACCTGCTCTACTCTTGTTACAATGGCCTTGAAGGAATTAACAGGTAATCTAGAAAAGGTCAAAGGGAATATAGTTCTGTTAACTTAAAGTAAACAAACAAACATTTTAGCATAATGAAGAAGACCATTTCCATGAAAAAAAAGACAGCAACCTTTTCATAAAAATGAAAAATAAAAATATGTCATTGTCTTTAGTCAGTGTTGAGGGTAATGTGCAAGTGTGTCTTTATTTTTCTTGGGCTTTTTTGGGGGGCTTTTCAACTCTCCTCTTCCCTGACAATTTTTTTCCTTTCTTTGTGATATCCTTTGAAAATTTTGCATATCACAAAACCCACAACACCACCCACTTCCCCACCCCCACTTGAGATCAGCGACAGAGACAATTAACACATTATTGTCATAATGTAAATTAGTCAATCACCTTCTGAACCAGTGTACTAGGTACTGATGCTCTCCATCTGTAAGAGATGACACTTGCCGTAGAAGATAAGCAAAGATTACATATGTTGATGATTTGTCAAACTGAGGATTCTGAAATTAAAGAAACAGTTATTTAAATATGAGACAGTCACTACACTCCATCAAATATTTTGCTTGTGTGTGATTGATATGTTTAAACAAAGCATGTGACCGAATATCCCCCAGCTTTAACCGGAGGATATGCGAAAATGTCAACCATTAGTGATATTCCCCAATTTTCAAACCTTGTGTACAATGCAATAATATGTCTTGGTTTAAAATTTGATTCAAGAAGAGAGAGCATTTTGTGGTTGCTACAGAACTCAAGGGAAGTATGTTTTTTGCTCAAAGTCATACCACAGAACACTGAAAAAAGAAAACATCCCACACAGCATACAGTAAGCTGTTCATGCATATTTTTGTCACCTAAGTGTTGCAAAATATTTGAAGATAATGAACACAATAGCCTCTATTTTGTGCCAACATATGCTTGTATATTAATCTTTGGACATTAGCTGTTCCTTGTAGCTCAGTTTTTTTTCCTCACGCTTTGCTCTTGAATAACTGTTCACATCTAGGAACAGATAAAATCCACAGACAAATATCTGTACATGTTTTCATGCTATTAGAGGTTATTAATTTTATATCAAGGGGGTAAGCTTCTAGAGAAACCATGGTGCTGCCTTAGTGGGCAATATTACATGATAATTTGGTTGTAACAGAGAGAAATTTCAATGATAAAATTTCGAGTGTTAGCCCTTTGTCAAAATGAATAGAGCAATTGTGGGTGGTGTGTGGTTCATAAACAAAAAATTAAACTACACTGTAGGCTATTGGTGGGAACATGGTCATGTGAAAAACAAGAGTAAATCAATAAATTAAAGGGGTTACAATTTTAAAGAAAGTGTGGTGCTGCGTTGGTGGGGGTATCAAAGTGAACCCAGTTTGAAGTCCAAGGTTGAGTATAATTGTATTATCACATGACAATCTTGTATTATATTTTAAAGGGAGCCAATAATCTAAAGAAAAACTTGTAATCTTTACTTGTATTCACTTTCACATTTCTGAAATGAAAGAAAGTGTATACCCTTGTGTATATGAATTCCAAAAACAGTGCACTTCAATTATTACCTGTAGAAGGATTGTGTACGCTCTAAGATCATCTTTTGTTCTTTGCCTAATATGGAAAGCAAATAAAAATATATTATTGATTCACCAGTGGACAGCTGTAGTTACTGTACCTTTATAAAAATTAATGTTCTCCACAACAAGAGTAGCTCAAAATGATCCAGACAACATTTCAACAAAATGCATAGAATATACAGCTAACGACCCACCATAATATTCTTAGAAGGAGAATGAAATACATAATATTTACATAGAACAAAAATTAAAAGACTGTTTGTACATTTAAGCAATAAAGGGGTTTGTCTCTAAAACATTTCCATCCCAACAGAAAAAGAAAGAAATGGTTTGTCACTGGGCACAATTTCTATAGCCTATACTTCTAAAATTTTCGAAGTCAAGGTGTATAATTTTACAAACCCACACATTTGATGGGATTGTCACTTCCTCCCTTCCCTGTTCCCTTCATTGTCAGTATCATGCTAGCTAACATGAAGACATTAGCAATTAAGAATATTGGAAGGGGAGAGGGCAAAAGAATATTGTAAATGTTGTTTTGGAGAAGTTTCCAAACTAATAATGTCTGGGAGTGTGGATCCAACAACACCAACTTAGCCAATTCCTTTATACCACCACTCCATTGCAACAAAAAATAGTGCATGTGTTACCTTTTAATTTCTTGTAACAAGCTGTTCACTACAGACTTGAGAACATTCTTGTGCACCTCTTGCGGCTAAAATGTAAAGATATCTGTGATCATGATGTACACTGTACAAGTACAGTTGTATGTTAAACAACATCCACCACGTCCTCTTGCCTTAAATTCTATCTAACTCCAGTAAATTGAATGGAATGAAATTCAAGCAAAAATTTAATTATTGAGATAAAATAAATAAAATTGATATACATTACCAGGGTAAGAACAATTTCATATGCTATCCTGACAAAGTCGTGATCAATACCGCTTTCAGATAATTCTTCAGGATTATACTCGTCTTTTCGCTTCAATGAAAAACAAACAAAACAGGTGTTATGATATTACATCTTTACATAATCAAGCCCTAACCTGAAATGCTATCAGACAAAAATTTGTGTAACCAATTTCAAGGCAACATGGCATCATGTTCAGTGGCTATATTTATTTAACAATGCACCTTGAAGACTACGTTCATCTCAGAGAACGAATCAAATGTTGTTGTCAAAAATTCAAGAAGTGCTTGATAATCTCCTGTTGCCAAGGCTGTCCTCATGTCATTTCTGAAAAAAAAAAAAAAAAAAAAAAGAATAAAGAAATTAATATGACCTTGTATCCTGAAAATTACTCTCCAAGTACATAATTTTTAAACAATACCTGATTAGACTGTATTCTGTATTCTAACATTCCAAAATCGATTTTGATCAATCAGACATACTTTATATCTTTGATCTTTATGACAAAATGGTTTAAAGCATTAGTGTTTTCAGAGTAAAGCCAGAGAAAGAAATTTGAAATGATGGCTATCAGTTGTCACAAGTTTCAGAATTTTAATGCTGCTTTTCAGACAAAGTGCTTGTTTTGGTTATTATTATTATGACTGAAATCTTCATCCTTCATCCCTACATTGATAATATTGGTAAACTGTCATAATCAAGCAGACAGGTGAAATAAAGAAAAATATACAGTATAGAATTACTTAGTTTCATTTAACACTACCATCTCAGGCCTAACTAAATATAGTGGGAGATCTCTAAAGTAAAGGAATTAATATGTTCTAACTAAATGCAATATCTCTACTATAATGGGACTGCACTTGATTTTACCTGAAATCTATGCTTCTCATATGCATATTTGTCAAGTTAAACAACTCTTTCTTTCTAATAGAGGGCCCTGGCAATCTCATTAAGGGGTGCAAAAAATGTATTGATTTGTGAAAAATAATAGCTCTCTAGAGAGAAAAGCTGACAGAACAGCTCATGTACAGTAACAGTACAACTTTTTAAAACCTACATTTGGTTTATATGAAAAATGTTTGGTTAACTGAAGAAATAAATAGTAAATACTAAGCATTTTGAATAAAGTAACCTTAATTGGGGTATTCCGGATGATTTTCTTATCTCATCCATTCAGAAGAATTCACATTGATCCAGCAAGTTTTAATCATGGTTAGTTTCCACAGAAGATTTCAAAATTAATACTTACATCAATGACATGCCACTTACCGGTAACTACATAACAAAAGGTGTTCAATAAGAAACCACATTCATTTTTAATTAGTATACCACTCAAAATGGATTCAGCTTCATATTCCAGTCAGGGGCACAAGATAGTGAAGCTTTCGAAACAAAGGTTTACCCAAACTTTACTGGATGAAACTGTACAACTACAGTGCACTTATTGGCAAAAAAAAAAGAAAATTGAAAAACCCAGACTAGTACTATCGACAGCTTGTCATGTAATGAAAGTGGAGAAATTGTTATGTAAATCAAATCTTTAATTTATCATATTGTTATTCAGACCCCACGTGATCACAAAAACAGCATGATCGAGGAAGAACGTGTGAAAAGATTCGGTTTTTTGGGTTTAAATCACGCGTCAAACGAAGATTTCAGACCTGCTACACTGTAACAAGTGAAGCTGGTGAAATTTGGTGTTCATTGTGCTTTAGCGCGTGAAAAATCGCACTGCATGCATGACATCATATCATATACAACACAACCAATTTACCTTAGCGACAAGGCATCGTGATATTTTATCCTCTCAGACTTCTTCTCCTCTCTTCGTGAACGGATCTCTCGACGAGAGACCACCTCAGTGTCCGAAGAGGAAGTTGCATGAAGTCTTTCATGTCGAGAATTCGCTGACTTAATCTTGCAGTCATCATTGCTACGTTGGTTTACCAGTAAACGCTTTTCTTTGTCTCTATGCAGAAGTACAGGTCTCTTCTTTTCGGTAAACTCAGACTTTGAATTCTGCTTTGAAGATGAAACAGGTTTACTTTTCTCGTTATCGGGTGGCAAATCGCAACTGGAATTGGTGTCGTTTATTGGTTCCGTTGGGTTGCTGAGGTTACGGGCGAAGCGTGATGAATTAGGTACCCTTGAGTTCACCGTTTTCACATTCCCTGACCCCGTGTCCGATTTTGTTGCCTCTATTGCTATAGCCTTTCCCTTATTTGATCTCTCCGACTCCTTCGAGACAGGCCTACTACTACCTGGAGAAAGGGTTTTCAAGTTCTCGTTGGCATCCTCGCGACATCCTTCGATTTCTTCGCGCGCCTTGCTCGGAGAGGCAGAGTTTCGATGTCGTGAATTGAAAAGATTCCCTAAACCACCCAACCTTCTCCCGGGACGAGGTCGCTCTGGATGGCTATTCTACAAGACACATACACCTATCGTCAGCAAGCCGTGATCATAGAAATACAATTCCGAAAATGACACAAATAACTCACCACGGATGCAACTCTAACTTCTTCCGGATCTTCATTCGGGTTAAAGAGAGGATTTTTTATCGGAGGTAAAAGTCGAGTGGAAGGGTTCTTTGAGCCACCACCAGACATGACGTCTTTCTAACCATCCATCGGACCCATGTTTCAAAGTGCTGAGGTAAACCAGCTTCCGAAAATTGAGAAAGAAGAGAGACTCTTTCACAGTCTTGCACAAGATACGACGGCCATTTTTGTTATTAATTGGCGCGAGCGGGTGCGTTCAACCGTAACTTGACAACACAATCTTATTGGCTGGCTGCTGTGACAAGAATCCGATTGGTGGTGGAAAAACCTTCTACAGACTTCCTTACAACAGGTGTATGGTATATCGTCAACAATTGCATCAATTTTTCATGTATGCCTCTTCGCAATTTTTTTCCTCTATTCGCCAGCCAAACCCAATTACATAGGATATCTATGAGAGGCAGATATTTGAGTGTATCAGCCAATTTTCACAGAAATTTTCCAAAGACAAACTTTTATTGCTAGTCTCTGCAAAACTAGATTTCAGAATGTGCGTTTTTGAAGCTTAAATCTAATATCACAACAGGATATTGAATTTTGGGGAACTATATTTCCATTCCAGAATAAATAAAAGCAGCCTAGGTATCTAAAATTTACTTCAATAATCGTCGGACTTAAAGTTCATTTGAGTCATTTGCATAATGAGATAAAGACAGATTAGTCGTCTTGCAACCAAAATGTATAAATCGGTGTTCCGTATCTCGGACCGGGAGAAACTTATCGCTTTAAAATCCCTTAAAATTTTTCTTGGAATAAAAAAGGGAAACATTCACCCTTTGTAACTTGACATGCAAGATATAAGCTACTGGATAAAAAAACGCACTTGACATCCAAATTGATAAATGTGACGATAAGAAAAGAAAGAACAAATATATTCAGGCATCGACTACCTACCTCACCGCTATTTTTAATGATTTTTAATCAATCCCTTTCAAAATATTATTAAAGAAAGAAAGAGTTCTCAGAGGATTGTGGACTAGTCAGGTCCTGATGAAGTCTTCGTAAGTTTTTCTTCTAGTTTAAATCGTCCTTGTAAATACACTCAATTTGGGTTGTGAAAAGGATTGTCCTTTCGCTCCTGGGAAACTGATTTCTCAGTAGCTAAGGTATTGATTTTTATCTTGTTTTTGCATCTGAAGAGGTGTTATAAAATGTGTCAAAAGCAACTCCTCTACTTAAGGAACAAGTATTGCAGAAAACCTTTGTGTCACTGGTCATTTACAACACTTTACTTTCATAATCACAATCACAACTCATTTATTATTCAATTTCATTTACATAAGTCTGAGACGGAGCTGTCCAGTTGAATCAATATTGCTATTTTCAAAAGAGCAGACAGATGTACTTTATTATGGTTGCTTATTGTAAAGTCTATCATTTTTCATCTAGAGGAAACTCTTTCCCGCCTCTGCCTTTCAACGAAGCACCGTATGGCAATATGCTGAAATAGTGTTGGGGACCTCTCATTATTGATCACCCGAGCGAGGGGGGAGCCCTTTTAGCTTGTGCTAGCATGATTTTTGGCACAACTTGGAAGAAGTAAATTTTTGATCTTTTTGTTAAAGTAGCACTGCTAGCATAATCAGTGTAAGGTTACATTACCAGAGTCATGGCTTGTTTGGTCTCTAAGATCAAGTTCGGCCAATGGTTCAGTCTATTTTCAGTGGATGAGGCTTCCTCCTCTGGAGGACTGGGCACACCAGGAAGTACAGGATGCGTCGGTCCCAGTTCCCGTTCACAGGCCTCCCGGTTAGCTCAGTTGGTTAGAGCACTAGACTGTTGTGCGGGAGGTCGAGGGTTCGAGCCCCGACCGGACCAACACTCATGGTCCCCCACACAGTGCTGTAAAGCGCCTCGAACATGAGATAAGAGCGCAAAAGAAATAAAAGTTAGTTAGTTAACAAAATAGAAGTAACTAGTTAGTTTTGCTTTTCCAGAGCAAGTGCGTAACTTACGGTAAAGAAGATATGATACTCTAGCAACACTAAATGTTTATTTTGGACTTTTCTTGTTTCGTGTTATGATTAAAAAATAATAATTATAATTTGAAAAGAAATCGGGCAGTGCCAGTAGCATAATATGTTTCTTTTAACAGCACAATCTATAAGGGCATCGTCGCTTTATGCGCTTGTGAGGAGCGGCAATAGTATGCACCTTCCTTAAAAAATGAGTACAATCATAGATATTGAAGGAGAAAAGGAAAATTTTAGTTTTCCACTTAAAAAGGTGTCTAAGCCGACAAACAGCTCTCCCTGTAAGACCTTTGTTGTTCCTCTTTGCTTAAAAATATAGAAGCAAAATTTTTATAACGTAAACAACACTAAGCATACCATTTTGGAAAGCTAGTTCATTATTTGCAAACATAAGGGTATCTTGATACTTTCTCCGGTCCTTCATGCTTGTTATCAAATATGCCTTTTCTCAACGAGTTTTACACATAAGAGCATTGAAAATCAGTCAAATCAATGTCACCAATTGATTTGAGAGGACTCTCGGCTAAGGAGTTGAAAAGCAAAGTTACGTCTCTTCAATTCAAACATGGCAGGATTGCCCAATCGGTGTGCGTGAGTTGAAAATGCCAATTTAAAAGTCGTTAGTCATAGCGTAGTGCAACAACACTAGTCTATAAAATAATCATTTAAGTCGGATTACGTGGTAAACCCTAGTCTTCTACATTATCAACTCAGTTGATAAAACCAAATTATCTCTTATACCTCCACCGTACCCCGTTTATTGCGAAGTTAATTTAAAAAGTACAATAATTTTGACCACCATTATGTCGAATATCTTTGTCGATAAGTGTACAGACAACCTTAAATCACTCTCGATTTGTAATTTGCTGACGATCGATTTACCATTCAGAAAATCTTTGAAGATGTTCACATTCCTATAGACTTTATTCATGTTACATGTATGTAAAGTGTACTTTACACAACCAAAGATTCAAGTTCTAATTTGCCTTAAAATAATTGATCGTAGTTCTCTGGACGTGTGAAACTCGGCTTCTTCAAACTTTGGTCCACTTGAGTGACAAATTCTCACGTTCGAAAACATTTGGCAGCTGTAAATTCAATCGAACTGGGATCGAACGGAATCTGATCAGTTGATCAATTGAATCCTATTGATTATCTGTTCGATTGGGTTTGATTGCCTGCGCCACGTCTAATAAAATCAAGCTTAGGTAGAATAAGTTCATCACAAGGGCATGTTTTAAGAAAGCAATGAGAGCAATGATCGATCAAACTACCATTTTTGTGCATTTACATGTTACCGAATCTTTTCAAATATGAAATTTTACTGTAAGTACCACCTGACACCAAACGTTCAGGGTCCCGCGAAACTGTTAAATAACAAGTAAGACATATGAGCTTACAAGTATTTGTTTCTTCAGGAGACATAACTCGGGGTTTCTGGCGGCATGACTATGGTTTCGGGCAAGATGACTTTAGGGCTGCGTGGCCGGTTACCCTCTGGAGAAAAAGTGCATCGTTCTTCTTTCCTATTCAAGAACTGGACTACACTTGTCACTAACAGGTGGTTACTGCCTGAGTAAAAATTTACTGCCTTCTTTGCAAGGAAAGGATAGGGTCTCACCTTGTATATAAAGTATCTTTACTGGCAAAATGTAAGAGCGAGTTGAGAAAAATGGCTATACATTTTTATCTACCTGGCACCATTTTCTTGCTATTTAAGCCAGTTCAGTACGAATAAAGTGTGATACAGCTGAAAAAAAGTTTATCCAGCATGTCCAGTCTGTACCTATATCTAACTTTCAGTGTCTTTGACAAAATTGCGCGGCTTTAATTCATCAATTCATCAGCTTCAACCTTACTATTCTGAGATTAAAGCGAATTTCCATCCAATTTTGAAGGTTATTAAATGGTTGGAGATGACAGTGTTCGTAAAGCCTTTTCATATTGCATGCACTCGTTACTCGTTCCGCCTGGTTTCCTCGTGCACTTCAAGAAAGTTTTCATTATAGAGCCAAGGTAAAAAAGCAATCCGCAAAATAAACAAGAAAAACAGAACTATACATCAAAAGCTATTAAAAAAACATTAATTTTAATAAATATGGAAAGAAAATATACAAATATAAAATTAATCTCAAAATTAACCTTAAAATTACGACCGTGGCGTGCTGAACAAACTCATATCTGAGAATACAAGGTTTTCAGATTAAAAATGGAGAAAATGCTAGATTTGAAAAATAACTATGAACAGAAAATTTTGAGTAAAAAGCAATAATATTTGACATTTGAAAAATACAGCAGCATTTCTAAGTTACATTTATAGCTGGAAATGTAAATAATTTACACAAGATAGACAAGAAAAAAATACAGATATGAAATAATTGTACATTTACGACGATGACGTGCTGCAGTACTACAACATCTTCAGATGACTACCAGAAAATCTTTAGTGAAAATCTGACAAAATACGCGATATTCTAAAATTTGAATAAAACGAGAAAAATAGAGCGACATTATGAGTTACATTTACAGCTGAAATTGTAAATAATATAACCAAGATGGACGAGAAAAAATAAAAATATGAAAATAAACGTAAAGATGAAACATGAAGATGATCATGACGTGCTGTAATAATACAAAGTTGATGAGTAGCAAAGTATTTTGAGTACAAATCTGACAAAAACGCAAGAAAATCTGACATTTAAATTAAGTAGGATGAAATGATATTCATTACTAGTTACATTAAAAGCTGACATGGTAATGATTCAAACTGGATGGACAAGAAAAAATACGGATATGAAAATAATAGTAAAATTATGACGATGACTTGCTGCAATAATACAAAGCTTTCGGATGAGTACTAGAAAATATTGAGGAAAAATCCAACAAAAAGCAAAAAATCTGACATTTAAAAAAAAACGACAAAAACAGAGCTACATTCTGAGTATATGAAAAGCTGAAATGTTAACAATTTGAATAATTTAGACAAAAAAAATACAGAATGATATGAAAATAATCGTAAAATGATAACCACAACGTGCTGCAATAATTCAGTACAGAAACGGTTTGAAAGCTTATTACATATGAAAAAGAAGGTCGTGGGTATAAATCTGAGAAAAAAATAAAATCAAATATTCAAACAAACACTTGCAAAACAAATGAAATATCAGCTCAGATCAGACTCGTTTTTCGAAGATTCTAGCGCCAGACCCTATCAAATGTGTGGCCAAATATAACATTCTCAGGGAAGAAGGGCTAGATGCACACCATGGTGACCACATCCAGCAAAATCAGCTGCAGGTCAGTGCACTGGGCGACCACCACAAATAAACCTCAATCAGACTGGAAAAAAAGAAACACGATGGCCCCTCTCTATCACATGCGCAAGGGGCACTGTTTCTACTTCACCACCGTACAAGGGGGAAGCAGTTAACTCCACCACCACAACCATCGGCCCCGATCATTATCCTGCCTTTCCCGCCTATTTGGCCATTCGCCCAGACTACCGCGACTAACACGACCGAATTGGCCGCCTCGGCCTACACAATCAACCGGACCGTCTCATCCAGCACGACCGACGGGACTGCTACAGCCTAAACAACCAACAACACCCCCCCCCCCCCCCCGCCAACACAACTGACTGCATTTCAGCCAAGCAATCCAAAGGGAATGTTTCCACCAAACCAACAAACCAACCACTAGGGAACACAACGACCTTAGCACACAAAGATGTGAGCTTCAAGCAACATAATCGACTCAACATTCCAAACAAACACACGGAACGCGTGCTTGTAAGGAGAATCAAGTCGATCTTGTTGATGGCAAAAGACCACACGATTAATACGTAAATATGAATACATATAACTTTTAACAATCCTAGTTACACTTTACGGTGTAACAAAACGGAACTAGAAACAGGATCACATCATCCTCAAAGTTAACTGTAAGCTGCAACATTTAACTTACACACGAACATATTACAGATAATAAATAAATAAAAAGATAAATTAATAAATAATTTAGCAATGGACATTGCACTGGGTGGCTTTCTTGTCCACTGTTTCCAGATCGAATTAGAATTTGGAATGTTGAAATTGGCGGAGGGAGGAAAACCGGAGGACTCGGAATAAAACCCTCGAAGCAAGGACAAGAACCAACAACAAACTCAACCCACATGTGACGCTAATTAAAACATTTTTAACAGAGAAATGAATTAAGAAAACAAGGAAACATATAAACACACAAACTATCAGATAACACTACTGATGGCAGACTCATCAAAGTGAAAACCAACCATACAGAATGCCAAGCAAAGGAAATATTACGACACTCACACAATATATGGCTAAACTGCTTTAATCACCACAACCAACTTAACCAAACTTCCTCGAACCAAGAGCAATTTGGGGCGATGAAGATCAAGCCAAGTTGGTTTGTGCTGAGTGCATTCTATAATAAGCATACTACAAAACCACCTTGACCAAAGTAACAGACGAACTGTCTCAATACTAACATCTTCAGGTGTTAATCACAAGAAGATTAAACTAAACATTCAGCCAACGCAGCTCAGCAGAAACAACAAACGACCACACTACCTCAGAAACACAACCAACTGAACTATACAGAACCAAAAAGTTATAACATTCCAGTTTGTAGACAGCATGGAAAAGAAAAAAGACGCTGAGTTTCCTGACCATGGAAGTAACGACCCTCATTATTAAAAGGTCACTCCTCTACATGTTCACTAAACTTCTAGCGAGAGTCTTTTCATGAAGAAAATGGTAAAGATGAGAAGGAGATTGAAAAGAGGACAACTTTAAGGTTCCTAACTGAAAAATAACTCTAAGTTAGCAGAAAGCTAAGGTCAAGGAGACAGCTGCTTTAAATGAGGAACGTACACTACAGACTACAATCCTCTGCAATCCCATTCAGAACAATGGAGAGCCTCTCAAATTGTTCAGTGGAGACGTTATAGAGATAGAGAGATAAGAAAAAGCTTTTCAACGCCTTTCAAAGACCGCTGTATTATTCACTATTACTGACTTAAATACAGAGCAAAAGCTGAGCTGAAAAAGGTTTCTTCAACCCTCCCTTTGGAAAGTTCCTGGTAATGGCCAAGAAGTGCATTAATCGGCGTTGGAGGAAAGCTGAACTTGGAACGAAAAAAACTAAAGCAGGAAGAAGAGTTTCACAAAATAACGAAATTAGTTATACTTTAGCTCCATGATTCCACCATTCATTTCGGTCTGAACAACACGTACGAACATCTTGAAGATCCACTAACAAATCAGTTAAGAGAAGCTCACACTTCCTCAGCCTCAAAAGATCCCTCAGAGTAACGGCATGAAGCTATCAATTCTGTATGACGGAAGCTACTTTGAGATTTCCAAAATCCGTAGAGAAATCAAAGATGATGATAAATTAGCCCAAGCCCTCTCAAAGTGTAACTATACGCAGATCAATGAAATGGACGAATGGTTAATCTCACAACACCAAAAGCCAAGTCCAAAGTATTGAGCATTATTTGTGGATTGAGACAGGCCCTTTTGAAGTGATCCTAGATTTATGACGCCCCAATTACCACAATTTCAGCGCCTCGTGAACTTAGGTTGAAGGAGTTTGGCTAGACTATTCATCCAAAATTAAAGAGTGTAAAAAGTTCGACCGAGGAAGCAGTCATCACTATCGAGTATGAGTTTTACTTCAGAATTTTAAATGCGCAACGAAAAACTGGACCAACAATAGAGAGCACAACAAGAACTTCTATAAGCGTGACTAGACTTGAGCAAAGGACTGCAGGGATCCAACAGCAAATTGAAGAGGACGATGAGGCTTACACGTTAGCAGTTGAGAAGAAGGGAAGGATACCATCCAGAATCAACCATGGGAGTACTTTAATACATTGTCGTATCAACTGGCTGACGCCTGACTACCGACCTTTTTTGTACTAATAGACAAAAAGAATTCGGAACAATGCAAGGAACGATTAGCGATCATTGTTGTAAACGGGATGGAGTTAGTCAAGGTTAAGATCGGTCGTTTCACTTATGGCAAGGATAATCCCAGCAATTATGTGAGGCTTTGATGCAAATGAAACAAACAAATGACCTCCGAGAAAGTAGTTGTATACTTCATGAAGAAGGGAAGAACCCAAGACAGAAATACTCTATAGACGCATTCAATTGGAGTGTAGGATACAATTGACTCCCAACAACTCGAACCTTCCATCAATAGAAAAATTTAGTCAACGAACCCTGATTATGTTTATCGTTTCCGTCCAATCACCCATCACTTTTACCCTCAGTAACGCGAACTGTTGACTAACGAAACTTCTCTAGAAGGTAGAGGTTGGTGAGAGTTACCAGTTGTAGGTTCGGTCATAAAGGCGGCAGTAGGGAGGAAAGAGCATGTCTAAAGCGGTCTGTAATTGCGGCTGGTTGTTATAGTCAGGTTGGTTGTGTTACTGAAGGTAGTGGAGACAACCAGTCTGTTACGGTGGAGGCAGTACAGTTAGTAGTGTTGGTTGTAGAGGATACCTTCCCTTTGGTTGCATTGGTCGAGAAAGTACAGTAAGCTGTGCCGAAAGAGTGGTCTGGTTGAGTGCTCAGGATGGAGTGGTCTCGTTGGTTGTGCTGGCTGAGGCCGTCTTCAGTTGGCTGTGTAGGTCGACGCAGCTAAGCCGGCAGTGTTGGTCGAGATAGTCTGGTCGTGACCTTGTGGCGGGGCAGGATAATTGACCGGGGCCGTATCTTTCGGCTGTGGTGAAGCTAACTATTAGCTGTTGATGGTGAAGTAGAGATGGTGTATTGCTATCTGAGTAGAACGTTACTCAGGCAGAGAACAGTGGATTTCCCTTGGGCATGGAAAGAGAAGAGCTAACGGTGGTGATGGTAGCGAGTCGGTCTAGGTCGATTTGCAGTGGTCGTCTGGTACAAGGGCTTTACAACTGATAATGTTGGTTTTGGCCACCGTGATGAGAATCGAGTCCCTCCAACCTGAGATGCCGATAAAAACCACACATCTGAAGTATCTGACGAGGGAAAAGTTTTAAAAGCAAAACCGAACAAAAGAAAAGAACTGTCTAGGATGAAAAAATGGAAGGAAGAGCATTAGATTGCGGTGAAATGAAGTCAAAACAAAGATAAGGAAATCATTGCAACACGTCATATAAATAATATTAGTAATCATGAAAAAGTAAATCCATAAGGAAAGTAAACGATTTAGACAAAGGGAAATTAAAAAACAGCAGCACGTCATTTTCATAACAGGAATGATAGAAGTGAAAAGTTAAACCTAATATAATCTAAAAATACGATAACAGGTGAAAACTCACAGTAAGCGTAAGACTTAAACGATCTAAAAACAGGGAAGTTAAGAAAACAGCAGCACGTCATTTTCATAACAGGAATGATAGAAATGAAAAGTCAAACCTAGCTATACTCTAAAAATACGATAATAGGTGAAACTCACAGCACGCCAGATCATTCAGGTCATATTAATAAAAAGTATTGTAGAAAAAATAGGTAGATGTAGACAAAATTGAAACTTCAATCGAATATAAAAGATATAAATTAGATCTTCAACGACGGAAGAGTTGAGCGAGTCGACTGAATGCTCTTCTTAACAAGTTCTTTTTCTTTGCCTGGCAACAAGAAAACACAATGTTTGTTACTTGGTAACAATGGCATAACATTTGGATTGCTTGCTGTTACAAGTTTAATAGGATGTCGATATTGTTCCAGGAATTGAAGTCAAGACCGTCTAAAGAGAATTTTTATTCCTATCAGAATGAGCTTCCATGGGAGTTTCAAATGATTTAAAGAACCGATCATGTGTAATGATTATTTCAGATGATTTAAGGGTCTGCCGGGATCAAACACGCGGGGTTATCTCAGCAAGAGCAGCCTCCTCGCACATAGAAGCAAATGTCTTCTGAGTACTAAACCGGAGGGATTGTCGTCGAGCGTCGGTCAGTTGATGTAAAGGTGGCCGTCAAGATATGCAAACATCTTCAGATAATGAATTAACATTGAAAATTACATTATTAATTAGGTAAACTTAACCGTTCATAATCAATTCTGGTGATCTCTTATTTCTACTTTCTAACTTTCTATTGAAAATCAAAATCGACGTTATTATGAGAAGAAATTTCATTAGTTTTGTCTTCCCTTTGAAGCGAAATTGGATGCAATCTTTATCGCCTTTTCATCACAGTAGACGTTACTATATCAGGGGTTTAAATTATCAACAGCACCTAAAATAGCAAGTTTGTCGTAACAATGCAAAGGCAAAATTACGACACTGAGCAGTTTATTTGACAAGTTACCGATAAAAGTATTCCAATGTAGCCACTTAATGGTCGAGGTTTTATATGGCTATCAAACATTTCTGATAAAAACAAACGGAGAAAAATTAACTAGACCGGTAGCTTTTTCAAATGGGATAGCTTTCATTAGGACCTACTAGAACGCAGTCGACCACGCTGACAAGTTTAGTCAGATAGTTTGCACTTGCTTAAAAATTACTTTGCAGAAGAGTTAAACGAGAAGCAAAAATAAATAATTCCAGATTTCTAAAACTAAAAGCAAATTAAAAGTGTCACGGGTGACTGTCTACATTTCTCAAGTATACTTACATTTGCACGAGCTTTCTCCGCATCCTCTAATTTGCTGTAAGAAGTAAAATGCGACATGAAATTTTAACTTTACCGGGTAACAGTACAAGGTTCCTTAACGTAGGTATTACAATTAGTTGAGATGTATTAAATGGTTAGATGTACCTGGAATTCACTAGATTAAAAACAGGAGAGGTTTATAGACTGCTCTTTATAGAAAATCTCTTTTTCCTAATTTTTGACGATTATAACTGGCTCTAGAACTTCATTTCGAAACTTCTTAGCCCTCTTGGGACCATAATTTTGACCCAGCCTTTCAGTGGTGCTATATGCTCTTAAAACTTCATCTGAGCAAACAGTCTTCTAACCATTGCTTCTGAGCGAATACTTTGGTTACTTACTTCTGAAGCTCATTAAGAGCCATCTTCGCCTGAAAAAAAAAACAATAATACAACTTTGTTTATCAATATTGTTTAGTAGTACTATGAAAGGTCCAAAGATTTCCCTAAGACTTCTCTTAGTTCCTACCACGAGGTAGCAGGTATTCTTTTAACTCTACTTTTGTGAAATTGAAAGAAAACAATCCGTGCCGTAGGGAGAAGTTTAATGGCCGTCGCGCCAAATTTCCTGCAATACAACTGTGACACGTTCCTCTACGACAACAGATGCGATTTGTACTAAAACAATGATTTCCTTCAATGTGAATAGTCTTAAACGACTGGTAATTGTCCATCAATGTTTGGGAATGATTGCTATATGTTAAACGGGCACGTATAATTGTTTACCTCCAGGCGATAGATGGCAAAGTTTCGCTGCAATTTTTCCATTTCACTGTAAAAGGAAAAAGAAAAAATTAGCACACAGCACTCTAAGATAACGAGATACAAAACGTCCTTGCATGCCATTTTACCGAAGCTTCTGGGAACTAATGACGTTAGGGAAGTCTTCAAAATTAGAGAAAATATGATGAACCAAATATATTCCACGAGGTAAAAACGTTTATGGCTCTTACCAATTCCCCTGAGCGAACTTAAGATCATGACTATTACTATTAACATAGATTTAACTTTAATGGGGAAAGAAAGAGGGTTGCTGCAGGCTCAAAATAAAGTGGGATCAAGGCTATGACTTCCTAAATTGATTGATTAATAATTTATCGTGTGAAAATAGTCAGAAAGCTTGGAATGCCAAACCTTGATTTCAACACAAACTTTTCCTTTTTTTGTTTAGGTCAGCAAAGCTCGAATGTTGACCAAAATTCAACCTCAAGTGAACACAGGTATAAATCTACATTTGCTTTAAGGTCGGGAGACATTAAATCACTTGAAATGCACGTGCTAATGCAACGAATGAGACAAGCCGTAATACTTACATCTTCATTTCTTCTTTTTCTGTCATCTTCTCCTGTGTGTATTTAAGCAAATAAACAAACTCCAATCCTCTTTCAGTTATTAATATTATTACACGACTCGGGCAGTCAGAGGGCCAATAACTAAAATCAACCAATCAAAATGCTCTATTGCCGGTCCAATATTCTCCAAGTATTGGACCGGACACTGTCCCAAATGGTCCCGAATGATACCACACTTGTGTCCCTTTGAACTTCAGTCGTATAATAAATCTCTTATTAACCAAGCTTGCTCGGGACCGTACTGGAAGAACATCGGCCCTTGGTCTTTTTTGTACGGACCTCGCTGCGCTCGGTCCGTACTGTCAAGACCTCGGGCCAATATTCTTCCAGTATGGCCCTCGCGCTCGGTTAATAAGATATATATATTACACTCCATTACATTGGATAAGCGAAAATACAGCGGCTAAGGAAGTGAGGATCTCTCCTCTGGATACTCTCCTCCTCGAAATAATTTGGATATATCAACAAAGTTGAAATGGTAAATTGGCCACCGTAACGATTGCAAAAGCTGACGTTTCGAGCGTTAGCCCTTCGTCGGAGCGAAGAGTGTAAATGACAACCAGAAAACTAACAGCGAAACCTTACTGACTACTGAGTTTATTGCTGATCTGTGGAGAATTATCTAAGCAATCATCTTTTTCTAAAAAACTTGCAATTTTCCGTTCAGAATCCAGAATCTTTTTTATAAAAACACCTACGTCCCCACAGTTTTAGAAATTAAACATTTGTGAAGGATTGATAAACAAAAATAAAAGAAATATTCGATCCAACATCCCCTTCAAAAAACCAAACCAAGGTTGTTTTACGAGCAGAATTCAAGGGTGAAGTACCTTGTTAAGGATGTCTGTGAACGAGACAAGATCATCGATGGCTTTTTTATCTGCTTCAGCCTGCTTCTTATTCGATTCAAGTTCTGATTAAGATAAGAGAACAAAATTTTTTTTAGAGTCTAAAGGACAAATCTCATTTGAGTAATCTTAATTGATAAGTATTTTAAAAATACTAATTATCAAAAAACTACATAACAACAAAAAATTACGATCAGAAGAGACCTATAAGATATGCCCCACTTCCAAAGTGTGCCTTCGTAGCTCAGTTGGTGCAAGACACGGGTTCGAATCCCGTCGAGGACTGAAAGCCTTCTTTTCTGCAATTGCATACATTGCAGCTCACCTGTCGGAGGAACACTGCTTTATTTGAGTTACCTAAACTAAATATAGAACAAAGATAACTTATGTGACGAGATGATACTTGGAAAAACTGCAATTTGTAGTTGATCTTGTCAATAAATCTTATTTCCTCAAACTACAGAAGCATCACAACTAAGGTGGCTTTACTTAATAAAGCCTACTCTAGAACTGAAAAAGAGCGAAAGCCAAACATGTCTAAAGTCTAAAGGAATTAAGTTTCTCAAGAAACTGTGGTGCTGCGTCGGTGGGGCTAACAACGTAATTTGGTTATATCAACCAGGTTGAAATTGTAAATTGGCCACCGTAAAGAGTAAAAAAGCTGACGTCTAGAGCGTTAGCCCTTCGTCAGAAGGAATGGAGAAATTGTGGGTTGTGTGTGGGTTTATATGCAGAAAGTGGAAATTGCTATTGGTGAAAACATTGTGACGAGAAAAACACGAATAAATTAGTAGATTGAAAAGTGTTCGTTGATACCTATGGGGTTAAGAGTGAGATACAATGAATATATGAAGTTCATATATTTTGAACTGCGGTATTGAATACGTATGATGCACGATCCTCGCAGAAGATAGCGCTATTTATGCAATAGCGAAAATCAGACCAGAAAAAAATCAGGCCTGTACGGGACTCGAACCACTGACCTCTGCGATACTAGTGCAGCGTTCTACCAATTGAGCTAACAAGCCAACTGGGAGCAGGCCGTTAAGTTGATTCGTAATAAACCCGTGAAAGTGATAAATCAGATACAATGTAGTATCGCAGAGGTATCGCAGAGGTAGCATCGCACTAGTATAGCGCTAGTATAGCGTAGCATCGCACTAGCATAGCGCTATCTACTGCGAGGATCGTGCATCATACGTATTCAATACCGCAGTTCAAAATATATGAACTTCATATATTCATTGTATCTCATTTATCACTTTCACGGGTTTATTACGAATCAACTTAACGGCTTGCTCCCAGTTGGCTTGTTAGCTCAATTGGTAGAGCGCGGCACTAGTATCGCAAAGGTCAGTGGTTCGAGTCCCGTACAGGCCTGATTTTTTTCAGGTCTGATTTTCGCTATTGCATAAATAGCGCTATCTACTGCGAGGATCGTGCATCATAAGGGGTTAAGAGTGCCGATTTGAAAGATAAACTTTTGTTCAAGAGTGGGTTTTTCGGCTTGCCGAGATACCTAAACGTAAGGAAAGACCGCAGACTGCAATATGCTGCTTAGAATGATTAGGTAGATTAAAGTGTCTAGCGACTTTTCCTTGTCATTCCTTTCCACGTCGCGAAGGTGTTCTCGCAATCAGTCACCTAGTCGTCTTCCTGTTTCGCCGATGTATATCTTTTTGCAATAAGTGCAAGTTATGCAATAAATGACGTTGGCGGAGGTGCACGTGAAGTGATCAGAGATCTTAATGGATCGTTTGGGTCCGGATACTTTATCAGCGTTGTAAATGAAAGGAGAAGTTTTGCATCATGCACGAGCGCCGGGTTGGTCATTAGTATGTTTTTGAATGAAATGAGTGGAGGTTGCGAAAAGATAGTACCAGTCTCTGGATCGTTTTGAAGCAATTTAAAGTCTTTAAGAATAATGCATTTAACTCCGTGGTTGTGAGGGTGAAATGTGAGAGTGAATGGAATGTGGTCGGAGTTTTCCTTCTGTGACGTTTGCAGTGCGGACTGTCGATCAATAAGTTGGGCGCGGTGGTGACCCGCTTAAACGACAGAAACAGGGTAACTACGTTTTTCGAAAAACTGGCAGATTGACTCTGATTGATGGAAAAAATCAGAGTCATCAACCGTTGCCTTCAATTGAAACTTTGATGTCTAAAAAGGATAAAGAATTGTCGGAAATTTCCGCGGTATATTTTAGAGCGGGGTGAAAAGAATTGACTGTGGTTATGAATTTAGTAAGCTCCTCTTTAGTAGAGGAGGTAGCGCCGATACAGTCTTCAGTGTAGCGACCGTAAAGTTCAAGTTTGGGGCCGTATTGTATTGGCTGAAAGTTGGTGTTCGATAAAACCTACCAAAAGATTGGCATAGCTGGGTTTGGGTACCCATGGTTACGCCATTGGTTTGTTTGAAAAGGTTGTCCCCGAATGGAAAACAATTCAGCGTGAGCGCTAGTTCAGCTAAGCGAAGTAGTGTTTCAGATCTAGGTTCCTTAACAGTGCGTTCATCGAAAAAGACTTTGGGAGCCAGAAGACCTTCGCCATTGAGAATGTCAGTCGTTATAAGATATGTAATGTCCATAGTGAAAAGACTTTTGCCTTAGTCTCTCTTTCATGCCGTCTTCCGCTTACCTTTTTCCAATCCCGTTACTTGTCCTTTCAAAGTTTCTTTCTGCTGCTCAACTTCAATCTTCTGATCCTCAATGGTTTTCAGCTTCCTCTGGATGGTTTCTCCCATTTTTGTCAAACGCTCGGTGTCCTGTTTCAGCCCATTAATCTGGTCTTCTTTTGCCTTCAACTCAGCAGCTTTTTGTGTATTTTCTGTGTCCAGCCGATCATAGCTAAGACGTTGCTGATCAAAATCTTGCTGCACCTTGGTAATGTGAGCCTTCAACATGTCTGTATCCTTCATGGCTTTTTCATTTAGTACCTAAAATAAAATAAATAAAATCCTCAACTCTTGCTTATCATTTTTCTCTAAAAAAGTAACCATGACCAATATTGACTATACATCTAATTTGAGAAAACTTTTTTCTTTGAGGAAAATGCTGATTAACTCTAATAGGGAGGTCCTAAGAAAGATTGTGGTCAGTGAAAGGGACTGATGTTTAAGCATAAGTATACTACAACAGTAGTATAATGAATAAAGGCTGATAGTTTCGAAAGAAACTGTTTGGGGCTGCGTCGGTGGGAGTATAATGACACAGGGGTGATATCTTCACATCTCTCTACAAGTTGACTCAAATCAATTAAATCAAAATTGTTAGTATTTCATAGCTGCTTTGTATTACGCAAATATGACCTTGTTGACTCCATAACATTCTAGCTAACCTCCCTGCAGATTATGTGAACAGATCATACCATATTTTACCACAACATGCAGTGGAAGTTATCATCATATGAATTTCAGTCTTTTTGTCCAACAAGTCCAGCAACAGTCCTTTTCAGGGAGTCCTAATTTACCCAGATGATCATACATACAATTGATTACATATCGTATACTGAGAAAAATTCCCGTCAAGCATGCATCATATAAGTTTACTAGCTTTTACAACCATTTCCTGTCCTAGGAAGACCTACCAGTTGTGTAAAGTTACCGCTCAATATTGACGTGAGGGTCTTAAGACAAATGAAAATTGAATATACACAAGTAATAAATTTACCTTCTGTTCCTTGAGTTGCTGGTCAAGCTTTGCGATCTCTTCCTGTGCACGATGAAGATTTCCTGCTTTCGTTTTCAGCTCAGCATTTCTATTTTCTAAATCAAGCTTTGCTTGCTTGAATCCCTGTTCGATATTCTCCCTTATCCTTGCTTCTCGCTGCGCTTCATAACTTCGCACTTGAATATCTTCTTTAAGCTTTGTGATGTCTTCCTGTGCACGTTGAAGATTTCCTGCTTTCGTTTTCAGCTCAGCATTTCTATTTTCTAAATCAAGCTTTGCTTCTCTCAATCCCCTCTCGATATTCTCCCTTCTCCTGGCTTCTCGCTGCGCTTCATAACTTCGCACTTGAATTTCTTCTTTAAGCTGTCAAAAAAAATTATTCGCATTTGATCTTATGAGTAACCATCGAAACCTATCTTCCATCAATTTTTAAATGTAATGGACCCCTTAGTGATAATCATTCTTTTTGACTTTTTACTCAAAAAAAATTAATTCATAAAACTAAAATAGCAATACTAGCGGATGTGTGAACGGAGTTCATGAGAATTTGTGGCAGACATGAAAATTTATAAGGGACCCCGTGTTTGCCAGTTTCTACAAAGAAATGACATCAAGGTCTAGCACTTACTTTGCATAGATTGTCAAGTCCAGTGGCCTATGTTGTAATGATTTAATACTAATCTTTCTGAAACTTTGCAAAGTTACCAAACTACACACGATGACCTACTGTACGAGCATGGTTCTTTTATTGAAATCTTAAATCCAGACATTTTCTGGCCCATGAAAATAAAGTCACAGCAAATGTAAGAGGAAGTAAAAAATTTTGAATTATAGAAAACATAAAATCAAAAACCGTTACCTTGGCAATTTCAGACAGCATTTCTTCCCTTTCTTTTGTCTGTTCGTCCTTTATTTTAACCAGCTCGTTCCTACTATGAGAGTGAATCATGCATTTGAGTTGTGAAATGACTCTAGCTTTCTTGTAAATCAGTGATTTTGATTCAAATAAATTGAACTGAAATAAGAGTCACAAATTCAAAGTGAGTAAATGAACTAGTATAAACTCAATTTAACCAGTGCTAGTAAGATTTGTTTCAAAATAATAAGTCACATAAAGTCACATAATGTGCAAGCATCTTACATTTCTGTCAAAGCAACACTTCTGCCATTCATGTTTGACCTGTACTAATTATCAATCTAACTTCCGGGCCAAAGTGCAAGTGATATAATTCAACTTTTCGTCTCTGTTGCGTTGCTAAAAATATTAGTCACAATATTCAGAGAAACGCTTTTACCTGCTTTTGAAATTAGGCCAATGTTAAAATCAAAGTAGCTTTACGGCTGATCTGTTTTGTGATACTTGGACATGAAATGGTGAGACGACTTAGAGAAACGTCAATTTAAAAATGAATCAGTAAAGGCTGATAGTTTCGAAAGTAACTGTTTGGGGCTGCGTCAATTTAAAAGTTCACATAGAAGTTTGCCATTATCTTTTATACACATACCTCTCTTGCTCTTTCCTTTTGTCTTGTTCCTGTGTAGTATCACATTAAAAGAGAAGAAATAGACCAGAGACTTCTTTTAGTCATTCATATCGTAAAAGACAGTTAAAAATAAGAGGCTGCCTGAATTTGACTTTTTTTCCCCTTGCTAACATTCGCAGTATTTCACGCTCGTCCATACACTGTAACTCAACTCCCAATACTGACTTTTGGTAACTAAAATTATAGCTAAATCTTAAAACTCTTCGTTACTTGCGAGGTGGTGAAATAATAAAACAAGGAAGGGAAGTTTGTTCTATCATTAAAACTCGATTCCTGTCCTCTAACTTCATATTCAGAGAATGAAATGTTAATATCAATAATCACCGCGGAAAAAAATATTCCACATTCTAATCCGTGTCTACTAAAACTGGGAGAATTGCGGTGTTCGGTGTTAGTTTCTACCAAACAGGTGAATAATGCTTTTCGCGCGCGCCGATTCACTGCTTTGGAGCAGCCTAAAAGACAAAGTCGCGCGCTAATGGTTTTATTTTCGAGCATTTGTCGGTACATTGACGGAAACAAACCAACTTCTTTTAGTTTCTGTGTTATATATGTTAATTAAAAAGTATTCACCTTAGTCGGTGAAAGTTATGGCTATTTACGTAGCTGCACCGAAACTCGGTAAATATCCACCATTCATAATTGTCAAATACTCGCTTAATGATGTTCCCTAATTTTTAAACTTTACGTCAAGTACTTGGTATTTTAGTAAGAATGAGAGAATGTTTTTCACCTGCGCGTAGCATAATATTGATAGATTCTAATTCAACAATAATCAACATTTGGCGCAAAAATATGCTTAAATATTTGACCTTCAACATTATATTTCCGTCAAAGCTACAATTTTCCCTCGTGCTTCGCACTTGGAGAACTACCCACAATGAAAAGGTTCTCACTGATAATTTTCTACGACTTTATTCGTCTTGATATAAAACTGTCGCCCCAAATAAAAGAAGACCTACAGAAGTTTACGAAGATGCTGTTATTTATATACTCACGTTAATTCGGGTCTGTACCCTTGTGTTTCGATCTGTGATACAGATACAAATTTGAACTTCATTTATGAGTAATGATAATGGCAATAGAATAACGTTTACAATGATATTTATTCGGTGATTATCTGCTGCTATGTTCCTCATGTAAATTGTACCCTTTATCAATTTGATAATAATTCACCCGGTTTTGGTAATAACATTAAAGGAATCAGGCGCCCACTAACAACCTTAATTAATGTTACAGCAAAATTACAAACCGGCCTCTTAGAAACACGTTCTGAGTGCGCCACGCATGAGTGACAGTGTGTTGTTATTGCATTGTCGTCTGTAAACGTAAGCAGTGGCAGATCTAGGGGAAGGCACCGAGGGAGCCCGGATTTTCTCCCCTTTCCTATTTTGCAATTAACGCAATTAAATCAACAATTAACGCAGCAGGAAGAAAAGCCGGAAGGTGTACAAACACATACACACACACGCACACACAAAAACGGGGCCTCCCTCAGCACAAGGTCTGGATCCACCCCTGGTAAGCTTCTCAAGATAAGCAAACAAATTCCCAGTAAAAAAACACAGATTTGGGGCGAAAGGATTTGGACATTTTTTATATTGTTAAGACTTGTTGATCGATAATGATGAAATGACCATGTCAAATAACAAATGCACGGGTCCTAAGACGTGTTATTATCTGATTATGGGTTCCTGAAGGAATATAAGACTGTTATCTTCAGCCTAGCTCACCAAACCTTTAGCACACTCATTCAAACAAACAGATGAATTTATTAACACATATTTGTAAAAAATGTTTGCTTTACTTGCTGTTCTTCTTATTCCAATACCGCTGGCCTGTAGAGCCTGAAGGCAGAATCTTCCTCCTTCTGTGAACCAAAAGACAAGTTTATAGCGTCTGCGAATTCATCGTAAACTGAGATTTGGATTGAAATACAGACTGTCAATGTTTTCAAGGAGGGTAAATTCAGAAAAATTATTTTTCTTTCTCTCTCTTTTCACCTCTTATGATGCCTCAAAAGTAATAGCCAATTCGACCTGCTCGCCACAAACAAAGCAGGATATTTGGCTGTAACTCGTTTCTAATTATTGTAATTTACGACGATTACTAGAATGGCAACAATATTTAAGACATTTTATAATCTTTCTTAGCCTACTGAGAAAAAAATTAATAAAACAGTTCGCGAATAGATCACTGATACCATGACTTCCGGTTTGAAAGACAACTGATGTTGAGCTCTGAGGATGTTTCTAGCCTTTTGTATTGGATAAAGGTTCTATAGTACTGATTTATGCTTTCGCACTGTCTTAATTGTAGTGATTGTTTTATTACCCTAAATCTTTTCATTGTGGGAAGTAACTATAGCCAAGATTTTTTATCTTGAATTGTATTTTTTAGCTTTTTATTTTGAGACGACTGCGTGCGTATTTAAAAACCACCGCGCAAACAAAATGGGAGAGTTGTGCCATGTCAAAATGGTACGAAAATTTTTCTAAAAGCAGTATGAATATCTGTCCTAAAAAACTTCCCTATATGACGTAGTATAAAACAATTATGTGGGCGCGATATATACACCGATGGATACCACGTGACCACGTTACAAGGACCTCCATCCTCCAAAATGTCCCAGTTGTGGGCCCACAGGCACATCGATCCTGCTGTAAGATGTTAAAAAAAAAACTGAAGATTCCACAGAAAAAAACTGTCTCCCACGTTTTATGATGCGATCACTTGGCTCGTGGGCTAGAAGACTAAGCATGCAAGAACAATTCCGAGATCTTCAAGTTTAGACCCTGATGACTAATCTGGCCTGAGAGACCACGTCTACCACATTCTTAAACGATAAAATCATCGTGCAATGGAGGAATTTGTAACTCAGCAACAGTCAACACATTTTCGAGAAGACAGATAGCTTTTGTCGATGGAAATCTCCTTAACTTATATCGTTCTTTCATGCGTGCCTTCGAGACTCTAATTGAAGGAAATAAACATGATTGTACGGGAAGATTGTATTACTTGGAGCAGCGCACAAAAAGAAGACCTCAACAAATTGTGTGCAGCTGTATCCGTGTAACTAGAAGAACCAGAAGAACCATGGAATGGCTGTACTGTAAGAGAAAAGGCTAGTATTTTCGCCAGGATTTTAAAACGTCCGTCCGGGGTGAGAAGACCGGCTAACTTGAAGATTGTACGCGTTCGCTCCGGTAATAAAAGAATTGAAAAGAAACTATTCAGCCGGTTGACAATAACTTCAGAACAAGACAGTCGAACATGGATTAACAGATCGAGATTCAATCCATCAGCTGCCCATATTTTAAAGTGGTCGCCAAAGTAAAAGACTGGAAGCTGCGAGGAAAGTCTTTTATGCCGTTGTAAGGATCCGAGAGGTGAACGATGAGAAGGCGAAATGTTTCAACGAAAGTATATCGAACTGGTGTGACGCATACTCAGACATTTAAAATTTTGGAAGCTCGCGCGAAATGACGCGTAGGACCATAGATTAACTGTGCGATTAGCCGTTATTTTTTCTCTTTGTTAGGGTCGCATCTTTCGACCATTTTGTATGTGCAAGTTATTTCACCCATGTTTAATTAGTGGAGTTTTTAGCCGATTACTTTCAGAGTAAGTTTTTGTAACCGCTCACAAACACTTAAATAGAATCTAAAAACAGATTGGCAATGTTTTCTTAGAAAGGCAAGATAAAATTCTTTTTTCCTTTTTTCTTCTTCCTTTTGTGACACCTATTATAAATTCTCAACGGTGATAATCGATACGATGTGTAGGCCGCTGGCAAATCAGAATGTTTTGCTCAACCTCGTCCAATAACTGTGAAGACGTTTTTAAGCCGGTGTAACACTTGATGATTTTATTCGCCGATCGCGGCGAATTTGATCGCCGGCGAAATCGCTGATATCTGACATCTGACATGCCAGATATCGGTGACTTCATACGGTAATCGCGGCGACCAAAAAACTCGCGCCACATTCTTGACCAATCAGATGCAAAACTAAGGTCAAACCCCACTTGCTCCCGCGCGTTTTCCCTTTTTTAGGCAGTTTGGTTTGCTTTACTTTGAGTCATTGGCTCAAGGTATTTTCCTTTTTTCTACTTAGCAGTTGCGATTACCTTGGTTTTGGTTTTAGGACACCTCATTGGAAAGCGCTCTAGATTGTAATTCACCATTATCACTACAACTGCAACCTTCTTTACGATATCTATGATCTTACTGTTTTTTGAGATGACATGAATCAGAAAGTTCGTGCGGGAGGATTGTTGACATGTTGTGTTACCATGGTTCCAGTTTGCAAAATGCTCGACAGTAGGTGCTGAGGATATTAACTTCTTTCATTTCTGTTGAAAGTTTTTCAGTCATTTTTTTTGGAAGTTTACGAATACATGGCTTTTACTATAATGTTTCTTTCATCAAAAGTCAACCTAAAAAACGTCGAGAATCTAATTCTAGAAAGCCATCCTGCGAAATTTTTACCAGTTATCCTGAGTTTTGGTTTGTACCTCTAAATATCGTTTTTCACGCGAGGTGGTGTAAAACAGCGCATTGCAAAATATGGGGACAAAAAAAAGCGGAGTTAGACACAAATGTTACATTCTATTGAAACTCGGTCAGAGATTGATCCAAGCGTAAGAAAGGTGCCGTAAATATTTAGCGTTCTCGAAATAACACTTTAAATTGTCTTTTTTTAGAATTAAACTGGCTAAAAATATAAACGAAGACATTATGAAGTATGAACTAACCTTTTCCTGATTTTCCTGCCATTTTATGTCTTGATTTGGTTTAGTTTTAATCTATCTCTCAAAAGATAACCTTAAGAGCCACCGCGATCTCCCTTCTGCGGAAACTTCCTTCTATGACGTTAGGTAATAGAATAATTTGCGCGCGACTGACATGGTGACGAGGTTCCGCAAATGAAATAACTTTCGTGTTGGCATTTCGAATTTTCCAAAGGTTAAGTCAGGCTTATGAATATATAAAATACTGTTTATGAACTTAAACATTGTAAACGTAAACTATAGCATGGGGTGCAGACCTAAAGTGCAAAAAAAAAGGAATCCGTTTAACTTTTGGCAAGTGGGAAACCATAAATGAAGAAAACGGAGAGGTGAATCAAACGTCTCCTGCTGAGTTTGCACTTTCTTTTTCTTTTAAACAATTCACTTCTATTCCACAATTACAGTTGACGGCATTTTGCCACTTCTTACTACATGCAACCTCTTATTACTTTAGTAACCTCATTCACGCAAAATGTTGGTGCGAATACTAATATATCAGGTGTTCTGATTGGTCGAACTTGAGGTGAATGAATGGCACCGGATTCAGATTGCGTGACGTCAAACAAAAGAGCAACCATTAGAGAGGATCATTTCAATACAAAACAGCTTGAGATGAAAGAGGTAAATATCCATTAGTGACATATGCAGCATAACTGTGTCGAATTCTACGTAGATTTTCGGTTAAGATGATATACATCTACATCTACATTTTATTAAAGTCTATCAAAGGGAAGGCCCATCACCAATAGACCAACAGATATATAATTTCCTTCTCTGACCGAAACATGATCTGCAGTTGCCAAAGGTCCCTTTACCCGTCGTTTAAATATATATTTTTTCTATTTTATCAATTTTTGGTTGCTCGAAAGAATGTTGCTAATATCATATATGATATTCGCCCTCTTTTCGATTATTTTTCTGGGGGGTGTAGTTGTAAACTGTAGCCTTCTGAAAACCTCCAATGCGATTCAAAGTTAATGCAGCTTTGTGTGGATTCAACTCTGCTATTGCAAACTCGAAATACTTTCAGCAAGTATTAGACGATTTGTAAGTACACGTATGCTAAAAACTACCTTTAATGGCCTTTCATCGCTTTAGGTAGAAATTATCCATAATGATAACCCTTGGGAATGTGGCGTCCTCTTGTGTAAATGATAGAGAGATAGTTTGGAAACAGTAGGAATAACGCTGTTGTTAGGGCGTTTACAAAACCACGACCGGATCGGATCGTATTGACAAAATCTGGACCGGATCAGACCGGATTAGAAAAACCTGGATCGGATTGCGTCCGATTCACAAAACCTGGTTCGAACCCGAAAAAAATCGGATCGCAATAAATTTTCCGCCAAAATAGTCACGTAACATCTCATGATTAAGTTTTGGCATAGAAATACGACTGCCTTTTTTCGCAGCTCATTGAAGCAAAGTTGTAATGGTTCTTTATCGTAAAAGACATTCCACAGGCGCCCCCAGCTCACTACACTAAAGGTATTCTTTGTTTTCAACCACGTGACTAAAATTCGCTACGTCATACGAGGCCGCCATGTTGGGGGATAACTAAGCCTTCAAAATGGCTTCTTCTGAGGGCGTGCCCAATGTAAACATTCAGTATTCGGATTATTTTGTGGGTCTGGAGGGTCCTGTGAAGTCAAGGTACCACGGAAAAATAACTGTTTGTGGCTTCGACCCATATGCGTTGAGGAAAAGTGATTTCTCCGAAAACATCGAACTCCTGCCGAACGTTCAATATCCGGATATTGTCAATTACTTGGTAGTGCAAACCTCGTGGGCTACAAAAACCCAAATGAAGGCCTACAAATCGATGGAAGCGTACAATTTCTTTGTGTCTGGATGGGTGAATACTCTATGCATGCGATCTGTTGATACCGATAAAGTTGTTGTGTTCGCCAGAGTAAGTAACAGTAGTGTTTTTTTTGTGTGATCTCTGACAATTAAACAGAACAAAACAAAGGCCTAATTTTTATCAATCTCAGCTAACACTCTTGTTTTACTAGTCGATCTTGACACAACAGCTGCAAGTTTAGAAGACATATCACTTATACTACTTACATTAGCGAGTGGTATTTCAAGGTTCTAAATTCTTGGATTTAGAATAAAGGCTATTTTTCTACCCTCACCAGGTAAATCACTCACAGAGAGCCCGGGACACCCCACTTAGAACATGGTTTCTTGCAGAAAAATGTGGAACTGTAATTGCTGCCCATTGTGATTGCATGGCAGGGTTATGTGAAGGGTGTTCTCATGTTGGGGCAGTGCTTTTTGCTGTGGAGGCTGGTGTTAGAATTAGAGATTCTTCCACAAGCACACAGGAAAAGAACAAATGGCTTCTCCCCAGTCATATGAAAGAAATCCCCTACTTGCCTGTTAGTGAGATGGATTTTACCTCTGCTAAAAAGAAGCATGAATTGATGGTAGAAAAACAGGTTACTCCTATGGCCACTAGATCTAACCCTGGGATCCAAATAACCAGGACACCTGCTCCAACCCCAGAGGAGCATAAAAATTTTTTTACAAGTATCTCTGGCTGTACAGTAAAACCAGCAGTCTTGTCCCTTGTCACACCTTTTAATGAGCAGTATATATGTAAAGAAATTGACAATATACCCAAGCCCTTGCCCATTAGCTTGTTTAAAGAAGAGTGTATGCAGTTAGACTACATGGAGTTGCTGCGGCAGTGTCGACAAGTATCGCTTGAGATTACACCTGATGACTGTTGAGCAATAGAAGCTTCAACCAGAAAGCAGTCACAAAGTAAATTTTGGTACCAACAACGGGCAGGTCGTATTACTGCTTGCAATCTCAAAGCTGCTTGCAAAACAAATACAGCTAAGCCTGCTAAGAGTCTTGTTAAGTCCATATGCTACCCTGAAGCCCATAGGTTTTCAACTGCGGCAACAAGGTGGGGTTGTAAACATGAGGGTAGGGCTCGCAAAGCTTACCAGATAGAAATCAATCAATTCCATGAGTCTTTGACAATTTCTGACTGTGGTCTCCATATTGATCCAAGGTGGCCATACTTAGGAGCTTCTCCTGATGGGATTGTTGACTGCAAATGCTGTGGGATGGGTGTGTGTGAAATAAAATGTCCATATACGCACAAGGATTCCACAATTTCTGAGGCTGCTGGCCAAAAAAGCTTTTGTTTAAAGAAAGATGAGTTTGGTAAAGTTCATCTTGACAAAAGTCACGCCTACTACTACCAAGTTCAGGCCCAGATATTTATCTGCGGGGTTGAATATTGTGATTTTGTGGTGTGGACAACAATAGATCTCTTTGTGCAGCGAATTCTTCCTAACCAAGAGTTTTGGGAAAATGTACTCTCTGTTTCCTCTGAGTTCTTCAGCAAGTGCATCTTGCCTGAAATAATAGGAAAGTACTATACATGCCCAGGGTGTGAAGCTCAAGCCATTCCATCTTCATCAACATTGTCTGGTGATGAAGAAGAGGAAGGGCAGTGGTGCTATTGTCCACAAGATTTGGAGGGTAGCACATTAATTGGCTGTGACAATGATTTGTGCCAGATAAAATGGTATCATATGTCATGTTTGAAATTGAAAGAAGAGCCTGAAGGAGACTGGATCTGTCCAACTTGTTATAGAAAAAATTAACTGAGCAATCATGATTGAAATGTCAAGTTTTTTCAATTCTACCACTACCACTAAAATATTACTTTGGGATGCTCTATTCTTTGTCAAAATGCAAACTGAACTTTATGGTTTTTTGTCATGCATGTAGTTACATATCTATTAATGACTAGCATCTGTGACATTAACTAAACAAATGTTGCTTGCGAGTGGTGTACCTTAAACTGTTTTTTGTCAACATGAGAATTACTGAAGTTCTTTGATAATAAATTATGGCTAGCCCTAACTACATCTTTAAGGCCTTTATATGAAAAATAGTGCCTAAAGTACCTGGAATCAACCTGGTTGTAAGTTCAACTCAACCAAATGGTACAATGGACTCTGATAAATTGGTTAATGCACAGCACACTATGGCAATTTTGTCAATAGGAGCTAGACGCTCACCTGGTTTTGCCTTCACCAACTCTGTGGGTAATATGCTTTGCAGGATTACAAACTTTCTGCGAACTAGACCGATTACACGCTCTACATGGATTCTTACATTCACAATTTTTCTTGTTTCTTCCACCTCCTGTGCAGACAATTGCTTTTTACCCTTAGTGAAGGCTGGTATGTAAAGTTTAGCCTGGTAATATCCAACACTGTCTGCAATGTCAAAACCCCTATCAGCTAAAACAATGTCCCCTGGTAGCAGCTTTCTTAGCACACCACTGCTTTCAGTAACATGTTTGTCACTTACCCTTCCCCCCCATGCCTTAGATATAAAGAATATGACTCCTTGAGGGGTGATTCCAATTAGGAATTTAACTGTATTGTGGTGTTTATAATTTGACCATGTCATTGCTCGAGCAATCAAGCTTGATGGCCTCTCTATATACACCTCAAAGCAATCAATTATTACAGCTACTTTATTTCCAAAGTTCTGTTTGAAGACTAATGGCATTGTTTTCATTAGCTCTTCTCTCTGTGGCCAGAGTATCAGAAATTGCAAGCGTGTACTCATGACATCAATCCACCTATCAAATATCCTGCTTACGGTTGAAACAGAAATCCCAAATCGGTATGCTAGGTCTTGAAACGGACAGTTCAACTTAATCTTCATTAACGTGATAATAAACTCTAGAAACTGTGGGAGAGCATTTGTAGATGTATGCTTGACATGTTTAGCAACTAAATTAAAGACATGATTTAACAAAACAAAATTGGCAATACCAGTGTAAAACTTGGTTTTGTCACTATTTTCAACAAATGCCTGTTCAGAAATCTGAACATTCACTAATTGCAACCTCAACTGGTTGAGTTCCAAAGTACATTGCTGCATAAATTGTGCCTGCTTCTCCATATCTTCCATTGTGAGGGTTGTCTGGCTTTCTGCATCGCAAGTCGTTACTTTGGAATGGCAGCCTTTCTCATTGTCTGTGTCAGGAAATGGATCTGTTGAATTTCATAGAATTGCTTAATTAAACTACTGACAGTTCCTAGATCTCTTTAAAGTTTGAAATATATACACACATATACATTGATTCACTTAACTTTCTCGTTTCGTCTCCTTGATGCAACAGTACAGAAGGAAATCGAAAGAACTGAAATTTTCCCTTTTCTCGTTTTGAATTATGGCTACAACCAAACACAGCACAGAGATGTGGCATGATAATTAGGAGAAACTAACAGTGAAACGATACAGGCTTCCGCAAAGCACGTGCGTGGTTAACCCCCAACACGGCCGACTTCCGTTTTTTTAATTTATGCCGACGTCACGTGCAGACAAAGAATAGTTGTTTCGCTTAAACAGGCATAAAGAACTACAGAAAGCAGACGAGGTAAGTTCACATATGAATAAAGGCTGATAGTTTCGAAAGAAACTGTTTGGGCTGCGTCGGTGGGAGTAACGAAATAATTTGGAACACATTTGTAGCCTTGCACACTGTACATAGTTTTTTTTTTAAATTTATTTAAACATTATTGTAAATTGCTGACCCATCATTGTAAATAGTTTCCAAAAAGATAATAACGAACGATTTGATAGAACGCTATTACGGACTCCATACACTGTTTCATTGAGTGCTCAAAATCGACGTTCGACACTGTAATGTAACACCGCTTTTCCCAACACTGTCACAATACGCCACTTGCATTGTAACACAACACCACTTTCCCGTCACGGTCACGTCCGCTCCTAAGAAAACAACTATACATTTCGTATTGTGAGCGCGAGAACGTCTGCGGATATTCATTTTCAACTACAATCAATTACGGTCAAATCGTAGCAGCCTTAGTTGAGCGGCACTTGCTTAGCAGGTGTCGTTACCTCCGATCGAAAAGTTAAACATCATCGCTTGTAGCTCCCGTGAGGCTTAGCGCGCACACTGTGCATGGCAAGACAAATAGTCGCCATGTTTGACATGTTTCTCTTAAAGCTGGAGACCTTGTATGGATTTTTGGATGTTTCCCACGTTTACTAGCGGATAACTCCAATATGGGGTACGTTCTTACACTAAAATTGATTGATTTGAAATTCTACAACCTGTATTCCGATTTTTTTCGGATCAGATTTTTTTAATCCGATCCGATCCGATCCGATTACCCTGGTCCCAGAGGTTCTCTTCTCTCTACCGGAGTACGAGAATTCGGCGCAAAGCGCCGACCAACGAGCTGTAAAGCAGCGAGCGGAGAGAACCTCTGGTCAGGACCGTTGAGAATCTCACTTTCATGCCACCAAGCTTCGGGTGACAGCCATCAATCACGCCCCTTTCCGATAACCAATCAGAGTAAAGTATTAAAATACCTCTGGGGGTAGGTGTAGTGTTTTTACTTGTATCTGGAGTGGGCGTGGGGAATATATTTTGTTTCGTGGCCGTATTTACAATATCTGTCAAAATATTTGCTACACGTGCCAAATGACAAGCTCGCATGTAGTAAGAACTCCAACAAAAACCCCGATTAAAATCTACTTCCCTCGGGCAAACGATTATTGCCGATTTTGCAACGAAAACGTTAAGATAAATGGCTATTCTCAATTGAATATTTTCACCGAGAAGAATCGAGATTTTCTGCGCCGCTTTAGGCTTGTTGTGAACGCCAAAGTTGAAAACAATTCCAAGGTCTCACAAGTGCTCTGTAATAAGTGCTACAGGCCTGTCCTAAAGCATGAAAAGGCACTTAGTCAATCCGAAGAATTACAAGAGTTCAGGAACAAATACAAAGTAGTAAACATAGATGTCGGAGAATTGACGCGAGGCAAGAGGTGTGCGAAAGATTCTCCTTGTAAATCACCGAGAACCGCAAGAACACCGAGTTCACCAGCGACGAAAACATTTGAACGAGTTCGCAACCCCAAAAGTAAAAGAAAGATTATTTCCATGGCTAATGATGGTGCTGAAAGGGACGAAGAAGCTGTATTCGTAGGGCAACCTCGGAATGCATCACCTACGGAGGTGAGAAGTTTGCAGTTATTGTATGTTGCTAGAAGTATGTGAGAATATTATTGATTTTCTTTGCTTCTCTTCTTAGGTACGCATTTACTATCCGTCTGGTCTAGTTAAGAAAATAGTTAGCGCAAAAAATGGTTCCAGCATTGTAAGACAAATTTGTTTACAACAATACAATGGAGTGATAAATTCTGTCTGGAAGCATCCCGAACTCAAGACTAAGATAATCGACAAGATCTATGTGGAGATCAACAAAGAATCAAGTGCACTGTGCAGCACCAAAGATCCATCGATACTGAGAAAAACGAAAGCAAGCGATTCGATCGAATTTTCAATTTCTGCGCTAATTATTGCATTCCGAGGACAACATACATTCCTTCTAGCAACATACAATAATTGCAAACTTCTCACCTCCGTTGGTGATGCATTCCGAGGTTGCCCTACGAATACAGCTTCTTCGTCCCTTTCAGCACTATCATTAGCCATGGAAATAATCTTTCTTTTACTTTTGGGGTTGCGAACTCGTTCAAATGTTTTCGTCGCTGGTGAACTCGGTGTTCTTGCGGTTCTCGGTGATTTACAAGGAGAATCTTTCGCACATCTCTTGCCTCGCGTCAATTCTCCGACATCTATGTTTACTACTTTGTATTTGTTCCTGAACTCTTGTAATTCTTCGGATTGACTAAGTGCCTTTTCATGCTTTAGGACAGGCCTGTAGCACTTATTACAGAGCACTTGTGAGACCTTGGAATTGTTCTCAACTGTTGGCGTTCACAACAAGCCTAAAGCGGCGCAGAAAATCTCGATTCTTCTCGGTGAAAATATTCAATTGAGAATAGCCATTTATCTTGACGTTTTCGTTGCAAAATCGGCAATAATCGTTTGCCCGAGGGAAGTAGATTTTAATCGGGGTTTTTGTTGGAGTTCGTACTACATGCGAGCTTGTCATTTGGCACGTGTAGCAAATATTTTGACAGATATTGTAAATACGGCCACGAAACAAAATATATTCCCCACGCCCACTCCAGATACAAGTAAAAACACTACACCTACCCCCAGAGGTATTTTAATACTTTACTCTGATTGGTTATCGGAAAGGGGCGTGATTGATGGCTGTCACCCGAAGCTTGGTGGCATGAAAGTGAGATTCTCAACGGTCCTGACCAGAGGTTCTCTCCGCTCGCTGCTTTACAGCTCGTTGGTCGGCGCTTTGCGCCGAATTCTCGTACTCCGGTAGAGAGAAGAGAACCTCTGGGACCAGGGTACGATCCGATCCGATCCGGTCCAAATAAATTTCATTTGACTTGGGGCTGAAAATTAAGTAAAGTACCGGCCCCTCATTGGTGAGCTGCAAGTTTAGCAATTACAGAAAGTAATTATCCTAAAACAAATCAGGCTCTGATTGGAGACAGGTTAAAAAAGTGACAGATTACCAGTGACCTTGAGAGGAGAAGTACACAACTGGAGGCGGTTTGGCTGAGTGGTTAGGGTGCTGGACTCTTGTAATCCAACCGGTTCCCAGGTTCAAGTCCTCCACCCTGCCACTCACTGGGTTTGATCCCAGTTTCCCCAAGTTCAACTCCTTGGCTGCGTTCTGTAAATAGCCCACTGGTCTGCCTCCTGCCAGTGGGGATTTTAAAGCACCTAGTTAGTCTACATTGTGGCTGAAAAGCTCCTTAATTTATACATTTTGAAACAAAATAACAATCTTTTTTCTGGCATTTTAGGGGTTCCTACATGTATACTAGCATGATGCTATAGTTAATACAAAGGGTACTTGATTCTTTTGTTGTTTAGCTGCTGGTCTATACTGAAACATTTTATGCACTAAGGAGCTGAGAGGGAACAATGGTGAAAATATTTTCTCCACCTCTGGTTTAGAAATACCACTGCCATCAGATATGAAGAGCATAATTACCAGGGAAAAATAAAATGTGAACCACACATGGTCATACCAGCATGAACAAATTTTAAATTTCCCTTAAAAGTAAACACAAGGTGGTTCTTTTACCTTAGCATTGGATAAATCATATCAATTTCACTGGTTCTCACAACCAAGGCATTCCCACATCTGTGTCACTTCGGCTGCAAAAAATGATATAATCATAGATTGGCCTGAATTATCAAAACCTCTCCAAAAGTGTTTAGTTGACACTCAGCCTTCAATATTATATCCTCTAATTTGAGATGTTTGATGCACTAAATAAATGTGATTTTCCCTCTGAGTCATTTCATCTTACTAAGATTGTGTAGTTCTAAAATATTTCAATAATTGATTAACTTCTAATTTGAATCAAGTGCACCTGAGTATGATATATCCCTTTCAAAAAGAGGAACTGTCTCAATTTCTGAAGAATTAAGCATGAAAATAATCATAATAATAATAAAATGTTAACACACATACTGACTTTACTTACTCCAGACAAGTTTGGTTTGTTCTCCATAGATGCACACTACACCAATCATCAAATTAGATGACAATCAATGAGCAAATGGCACCACAGGACCCATTATTTCATCACTGGAAAAAAAAATAAACGACTTCTTTTTTCCTTTTTAGGTTGATCATTACACAGAGATTAGTATTGGGCTAACATTAATGCAGCTAACAATTTAGCAAAGTACTACACAACAGGCCAATACCATCCTGTAATTCAGGATGATCTTAAAATATTAATGGCTACTAGCACCTGCAAAAGTTCTTCTGTCACAGTGACAGATTTAGTCTGTCAGTGAAAGCCTTAAATTTACACATTAACCTTTTGACCCCTATGAGTGACTTGAACATCTAATCTCTCCACACAATATCACCCCAAATCAAAAATTAAGGTCACAAGGAAATGACCACCAACTAAGTAAGCTCCTGATTATTAAACAGTTTCTTCTTGTGAGCACTTAAGGACATATATTGCGAACAGTATGGTGAATTTGCATTCCGATGTGAAGGTGTACATGGTGATTGCCTGAATCAGTGAATGTATTTCTCACTAATACAATGTGATTGGCCGTTTTCACACTAGAGGACGGACAAATCGTCTGGACGGACAATCGTCTGGGCAGACAAATCGTCTGGCATTTGTTCGTCGAATTTGAATTTGAGAAGGCCATATGCCGAAAAGTTTTCCGTCTTATGAGCGCAAAGAGAACAGGCACTGGGTCGTATTGTAAAGCAAAATGGCTGCCGCCATGTTGAAACTTCCCGTGAAACCTCGCTCTGTTGCTAGTCCCATTTCCTTGCGGCGAGAAAATCGAACATTTCACTGTCTGATATGAATTTAAGTCGTACTGTCGTCGACTTGTTCGTCTCGACGGACAAATCGTCTTAAAAAAATCGTCTTTCCAGACGGCCAAATATCAGACCATTTGTTCGTCGAAAAATTTGTTCGTCCCGTTTTCACATCAGACGATTTGTCCGTCCAGAGGATTTGTCCGTCCTCTAGTGTGAAAACGGCTATTCTTTTGTTTCGTCGGTGTTATGATTGGGAAAAGTGTTGGTTATATTATAGCACTCATAGTTTATAGTAAGAGCCTTGGGAAGTAATCAATTGTTTTTTAACCCAGACAACTAGGGATAATGAACACATACCACGCTCTTGTTATATTAACTCTTCGAGAAACTTAATTCTGATACCTGCCTTGTCTTCCATCAATGTTGTATACTCTTACCAGCTGCAACTTTGAAACTCTTTAAATATTTCATTCATGAGGCACAGAAAATTGGATGCTAATATATCGTCTCATTCATTTTCTCACCAAATCAGGCCACGTCTTTGTTTATGGGTTAAAAGGTCAATTGAATAAAACATCGTTGATCGTGAAAACGAAATTAAGGTATTATAATAATACCTTAATTTCGTTAATTAAATTTATTTCATTAAATATCGCTCTTGTTATATAAAACAAATTAAGGTATTATTATTATAATACCTTAATTTCGTTTTCACGATCAACGATGTTTTATTCAATTGACCTTTTAACCCATAAACAAAGACGTGGACTGATTTGGTGAGAAAATTAATGAATGAGACGATATATTAGCATCCAATTTTCTGTGCCTCATGAATGAAATATTTAAAGAGTTTCAAAGTTGCAGCTGGTAAGAGTATACAACATTGATGGAAGACAAGGCAGGTATCAGAATTAAGTTTCTCGAAGAGTTAATATAACAAGAGCGTGGTATGTGTTCATTATCCCTAGTTGTCTGGGTTAAAAAACAATTGATTACTTCCCAAGGCTCTTACTATAAACTATGAGTGCTATAATATAACCAACACTTTTCCCAATCATAACACCGACGAAACAAAAGAATAGCCGTTTTCACACTAGAGGACGGACAAATCCTCTGGACGGACAAATCGTCTGATGTGAAAACGGGACGAACAAATTTTTCGACGAACAAATGGTCTGATATTTGGCCGTCTGGAAAGACGATTTTTTTAAGACGATTTGTCCGTCGAGACGAACAAGTCGACGACAGTACGACTTAAATTCATATCAGACAGTGAAATGTTCGATTTTCTCGCCGCAAGGAAATGGGACTAGCAACAGAGCGAGGTTTCACGGGAAGTTTCAACATGGCGGCAGCCATTTTGCTTTACAATACGACCCAGTGCCTGTTCTCTTTGCGCTCATAAGACGGAAAACTTTTCGGCATATGGCCTTCTCAAATTCAAATTCGACGAACAAATGCCAGACGATTTGTCTGCCCAGACGATTGTCCGTCCAGACGATTTGTCCGTCCTCTAGTGTGAAAACGGCCAATCACATTGTATTAGTGAGAAATACATTCACTGATTCAGGCAATCACCATGTACACCTTCACATCGGAATGCAAATTCACCATACTGTTCGCAATATATGTCCTTAAGTGCTCACAAGAAGAAACTGTTTATTAATCAGGAGCTTACTTAGTTGGTGGTCATTTCCTTGTGACCTTAATTTTTGATTTGGGGTGATATTGTGTGGAGAGATTAGATGTTCAAGTCACTCTTAGGGGTCAAAAGGTTAATGTGTAAATTTAAGGCTTTCACTGACAGACTAAATCTGTCACTGTGACAGAAGAACTTTTGCAGGTGCTAGTAGCCATTAATATTTTAAGATCATCCTGAATTACAGGATGGTATTGGCCTGTTGTGTAGTACTTTGCTAAATTGTTAGCTGCATTAATGTTAGCCCAATACTAATCTCTGTGTAATGATCAACCTAAAAAGGAAAAAAGAAGTCGTTTATTTTTTTTTCCAGTGATGAAATAATGGGTCCTGTGGTGCCATTTGCTCATTGATTGTCATCTAATTTGATGATTGGTGTAGTGTGCATCTATGGAGAACAAACCAAACTTGTCTGGAGTAAGTAAAGTCAGTATGTGTGTTAACATTTTATTATTATTATGATTATTTTCATGCTTAATTCTTCAGAAATTGAGACAGTTCCTCTTTTTGAAAGGGATATATCATACTCAGGTGCACTTGATTCAAATTAGAAGTTAATCAATTATTGAAATATTTTAGAACTACACAATCTTAGTAAGATGAAATGACTCAGAGGGAAAATCACATTTATTTAGTGCATCAAACATCTCAAATTAGAGGATATAATATTGAAGGCTGAGTGTCAACTAAACACTTTTGGAGAGGTTTTGATAATTCAGGCCAATCTATGATTATATCATTTTTTGCAGCCGAAGTGACACAGATGTGGGAATGCCTTGGTTGTGAGAACCAGTGAAATTGATATGATTTATCCAATGCTAAGGTAAAAGAACCACCTTGTGTTTACTTTTAAGGGAAATTTAAAATTTGTTCATGCTGGTATGACCATGTGTGGTTCACATTTTATTTTTCCCTGGTAATTATGCTCTTCATATCTGATGGCAGTGGTATTTCTAAACCAGAGGTGGAGAAAATATTTTCGCCATTGTTCCCTCTCAGCTCCTTAGTGCATAAAATGTTTCAGTATAGACCAGCAGCTAAACAACAAAAGAATCAAGTACCCTTTGTATTAACTATAGCATCGTGCTAGTATACATGTAGGAACCCCTAAAATGCCAGAAAAAAGATTGTTATTTTGTTTCAAAATGTATAAATTAAGGAGCTTTTCAGCCACAATGTAGACTAACTAGGTGCTTTAAAATCCCCACTGGCAGGAGGCAGACCAGTGGGCTATTTACAGAACGCAGCCAAGGAGTTGAACTTGGGGAAACTGGGATCAAACCCAGTGAGTGGCAGGGTGGAGGACTTGAACCTGGGAACCGGTTGGATTACAAGAGTCCAGCACCCTAACCACTCAGCCAAACCGCCTCCAGTTGTGTACTTCTCCTCTCAAGGTCACTGGTAATCTGTCACTTTTTTAACCTGTCTCTAATCAGAGCCTGATTTGTTTTAGGATACTTATTTTCTGCAATTGCTAAACTTGCAGTTCACCTACGAAGGGCCGGTACTTTGCTTAATTTTCAGCCCCAGGTCAAATTAAATTTATTTCATTAAATATCGTGTCACCTACAGGGCACATACCCCATTTACTTTCACTTGTGCTCTGTATGGACATAGTACAGCTTTTGGGATACAAAAAATTTTCACCGTAGATTTCTTGTTGTCTGGAACCACATTGCTGATCCCATTGGAGTATGCTCGTACAGACTTGCCAATGCTATAATTTAACTGTTTACATTTACAACAATTAAGTTCTATTGAGTGCAACTCGGAAGCCCTAGGTGACTTCCAAAGTGGAGGCCTCCATCGGGATCAGATAATGAACAAAGCCCACTATGTGCAGCATAGATAGTAGAACAAGATAGTAGAAGTTGACCAGGTTCGGGTGCAGTCACGGATGAAACGATTAATGTATGATATTCCCGCGGCTTTAGATAAATTCATTTTATTTCGCTTACCTTTTAGAGACACAAATTGTGTAAATTGTGGTTTCGAACTAATGGTACGTCTAGCTTACTCAAACAGAACATTCAGAGTTACATTTCAAACAATTGGTGGTGCCACACTTAAAGGAGGATATCAATAGGGTGAAACGTTAGCCGTAAGAGGGCAAAAAAAAAAATTTGCCGTTAGGCGTGATAATTTACAAATTTTAAGTGGTGCCTCAAAAATAAGTTAACCATAAATATTGTTATTTAAAACGTAACGGAAAGAAGTTACTGTTAGCCGTAAAATGGCCAAACTTTAACCTTTCACCGTAAAAGCCAATCACCTTATTGAGATGCACATGTAGGCCATGCACGTCAAACGCCAACATGCGTGGGTTGGGGGTGCAATGAGGGTATTCGAAGGGACAAGCAACACGCCTAGTCACTCCATATTACGGAAACGGCAATGCTTTCCGGCTGTATGGGTAACTTACCTCAAGCACAGGCTTATCTTTGCCCAATGTGTGCTATGAAAATTTCACACAATGTAATTTAAACAGATTCTAGATGAAATCGACATAACCAAGGAAGAACCTTTGCCAGGCGTTTACGCCACTGAGGCACCCCCATTCCAGCAATCTCCAAAAGGATGTGAAAAGAAGAGCGAAAAAAAGGAGCACTCACCGAAGCTGAGAGATAAAGAGCCGAAAGATCGGCAACTAAGGGAGAAGTAAGTTCCCAACAGTGGTTAGCTTACCTTTGCTATTATGGTTTGTTTCATGTGATTTTCTCGTTTTTCGCAGTCAGTGACTCCTTTTTGAAGGAATGAAATGTTGAATCAGTAATTAAGAGTCTCTCATAGTCTAAAGCTCGACTCTCATCATACCCCAGGAAGCTACAATGAGTGGAAAACGTCTTGACATGTTTGGGGGAGGGGAGGGAGAATTTCAAGTAACTTATATATAAGTAATGAATAGCAAGATTTCTGTTTATTATGTTGAGCGAAGGGTTGGCGACCATCTAATAAAGGGAGGCATGCTAAGTTCTCTAGCCACTCATCGTAGGATATTGCAGTAGACTCTGAATCGGAAGGCCGCACCTTAGCCTCTGCAAAGACTACAGTAGGGTTCTCTTTTCTATACAGGAATAGAAATAGCAGACTTGAGAGAGAGAGAGAGAGAGAGAGAGAGAGAGAGAGAGAGAGAGAGAGAGAGAGAGAGAGAGAGAGAGAGAGAGAGAGAGTCAGGGAACTTACGAGCGTGTAACTTGCAACGTACTAGCTTCCCAAAAAGGGTCTCTCTCTCTCTCTCTCTCTCTCTCTCTCTCTCTCTCTCTCTCTCTCTCTCTCTCTCTCTCTCTCTCTCTCTCTCTCTCTCTCTCTATCTCTATCTCTCTATCTCTCTCTTTCTATCTCTCTCTCCCTCTCTCTGACGTCAGTTTATGAACGAATTTAAAGAGACTCCCCATTGAGCGCGCAAAGTAAGGGCTCTCATGTGGCCTTAGAACGCATAACCACGCGAAGTGTGCGTTGTTTTCAAAGCAAGGATAAGACGTAGGTCCATTTCAGATTTTAAGTTGTCGCATGTCTCAATTGTCACCACTCCAGAACAACAATTAGTTAGATTCCATAGAAGAAGAATTTGAACAAACTATATGACTGCAAAATATAATTCCCAATTTAATCAACCTTGTTGCAAGCAACTGATCGACTCTCTTTTTTCTTTTCCATCAGACTAGCAAGACCCCTTTTCGCTCCCCTCCCCCCAAGGAAGATTGATCAACTCCCTGTTTTCTCCTCCATCAGACCTGCATCATCCCCTCTTAGTTCCCCTCTCCCATAGGAGATTGATCAACTCTCTGTTTTCTCTTCCATCAGACCTGCATCATCCCCTCTTACTTCCCCTCCCCCCACTGGAGATTGATCAACACTCTGTTTTCTCTTCCATCAGACCTGCAACATCCCCTCCCCTTAGTTTCCCTTCTCACACAGGAGGTTGATAACTCTCTGTTTTTTCTTCCGTCAGACCTCCAACACCTCTTGCTCCCCTCTCCCCACAAGAGATTCATCAACTCTCTGTTTTCCCTTCCATCAGACCTGCAACATCCCCTCTTAGTTCCCCTCCCCCCACTGGAGATTGATCAACACTCTGTTTTTTGCTCCATCAGACCTGCAGCGTCCCCCCCCCCAATAATAACAATAATAATAACATATTTTAACCAGGGTAAACCCATCAGCACAAGCTGTTATCAATAGGTGCCCTGGGAAACAAAAACTAGCTTATTGAGTTTGGTTTATTGAGGCAGTTGAACCTCTAACAGGACGTTCTGAGAGTGCTGCACGCATATCTTTGGCAGAAACTACATCATGTCCCTCGTTACAGTATCGTCGGATTGTTGACTTCATCGGACAAAGAATCCGATCAAAGACATCTCTTCCATACTGGGGTTCAGAAAAGTATATCGCACGACTGCAATACCAATTCGACAAGGTAAAGTTAAAGATAAAGTTGTTGTGGTAACATCCTGCTTCATCGCTCCTTCGGTAAATTTCACTAATTTGGGGGTGTTCCTTCTTTACAACCTCCAGTGTGTTCTCAGTAATGGAACAAACTGCATACCAGTCCTGTTGGCACGAGTCGAAGATATGAGGGTGCGACGTCAGTTTTCCATAGGTGGCATTCTTAGATATGCCAGCTTATCCCACGCTTTCCAAACCAGTCGGATTGTTTCTCACGATATTTCATTTGGAGAAACTTCATTGCCCAGTCCATAATCAGAATAGCGGACTCCGCATGTGGTAACTTCATTGCATCTTGTTTAGCCTTCTCCTGGTTTATTGAGCGCATGATATGCGCTTTCCAAAGCAAGATATTCTCCTGGGCCTGGTTGAAGTCATACAGGAGATCCTCTCGTTGGTCTAAGTTGTAAGGTGCCCAGGATGAACCTTCGATTCCTTGTCTCACATCTTGTAAAACCTTTTTCAGCCCTTGACAGTCACCGCAAGTGGATTGGTGCTCATGTGAACATTGATGTTAAAAGTCGGGCTCTACAGGATCACTTAGCGCAAACCTTCGACAGTGGTCAGCACAAGTGGAGTCATCTGATTGACAGTGCAGTCGGTAGTCAGTTTTGAGATAGCGTTTAGCATCTCGTAGTTTTTGACGAACATACAGGCACCCCTGCATTTGCATTCCTCCTTTCTCAAGAGTTTCAACCAGTGTTTCAAGTGTCTGAAAGCCCGCCGCGCCATCGGCAGAAGTGTTATCTAGGCCTTGCAGTGACTTACGTTGAGATGCTTCTCGAATTTCTAATATTTTGAACATTGGAGACCTACTCAGAGGCTCGTGACATTGTTCTTTGCAATACTCCAAGTACTGTTCAATCATTGTAGACCTAGTCAGGGTTCTTACCACATTTGGCATCTCTATCTTGTCGCCATTATCTAGGAAAAGTATCTTGCTACCATAAGAAACATCTTGATAAAAGTACGGTCTATTTACAAAATCTACAAAGTGATCTACTTTGCCCATCCCAAGGCGTACACGATGCTTTGTTGTGGTCTCAGGTATATCAGCCAATGAAACACCAAGGGGAAAAAACACACACACACACACACACGCAAAAACAAGACAGAAAGGGAATAATAAAAACGATAAAAGTTGGAGGTGATATTCAAAATCAAAAGACGGCAATAAAAATGAATAATACTTGTACTATACTTAGCTGTATCACCTAAAAACAAGGAAATTCCGTTGAGCTTCTGCCTGAAATCGGCACTGCTGATATGTTTTCCATAAACCTACATTTTCTGTTACACGATACGGTAAATTTTTCATAAAAAGAAGTAATACTTCTGAAACTAACCCTTTCTTTCGACAACTCGAAAATACCTGCGTGCGTTGTAGTCAAAACTGGATCAGTGATTCTCAGTGTAAAGAGCGTGACACATGACAGAATCAACCCATTTTTGTGGAGATGTTCTCAAGCACAGATAAGACATGAGGTTCTACATATTGAATGAACGTTTCTAAATCTGTAACTGACAGCAATTTTAGTTTTTTATAGCATAAGACAGCGATCAAGACTAACTTAATTGAATTTTGTCTACATGTTTCAACCTGCACGAGACAGTTAAACATAAAGTCACAGAGATGTTCATTTCTACCTTCGTAATTGCTAAATTTAGGGCAAGTTTGGATGAATTTGTGGACATCTTCACCTTAACAAAACAACCATGCTACTTTTGAGAATAAGCGCTGCCTCAAACATTGATTTTGAGCGAGGAATGGAGTAACCACAAATATGTATAAATTAGGTCATATGCACTTTGAACATTGAAAATTAGTAAAGTTCATCGAACTCCTGTAGCTCGAAAAGACTAGTTGCCAAAAATGTTTTTATTGTTTTCGGCACACCAGCCCTAGTACTAAACATGGACAGTGGTGAGGACTCCAGATCCCGTTATACTTTTGAGAAAAGCGTCTTGGAACAACAGCACACTAGCCCAAATTTGGAAAGTGCTGCTTGTGTGGTATTTTCAAAACAGCGTAATTCTTCTTTGTTTGGTCAGAATTTACATATTTTGCTACTAATCAACAGAAGAGATGTAAAATGATACCATATGTCCGATATATGCTATTTAAACGAATGCGCAAGTGTTTAGAGCCTCCACCGAAACGCTGAAAATTAACTCTGAAATAAACACTTTTCTTTGTTTTTGACCATCCTCGCATCTCTTTGCCAAAAATTTGATAAAATAGCATTACGAACCAAATAAATATAATTTTTGCCGATAGAATAGATCAAATATCTCACAGTAAAACTTTGAGGGAATTCTGTGATCGGCCGAAATTCGAGTGGTCGGTTCTTACGCGGACAGCCTCTTAAGAAGGTAAAAGTTCTGACCTTAAACTGTGCAAGTGATTTCAGCTCACGTATCTCTCTCGGCAATTTATTCCAGGCACTAGCAGCCGAGAACTTAAAAGAAGTCCGACCACATTTGGTCTTAACATGTGGTACATCCAACAATGTCGAGTCTCTAAGGGATCGACCATGTCTTTGAGATCGTTTTACTAAATAGCCTGTCAGTTGCTTAGGACAGTTTATATTATTAATAATCCTGTATGCATACTGAAACTTGATAAAAAGGCGTCTACCATAAAGTAATAATAAAAACAATTTAGTGAGCATCTTCTGAGTACGGGTCTTCCGGTCAGCATGTAATATCATTCGCATTTCCCGAGTTTGAGGGCGTTCTTAACATTGGGCGTTCTCCTTGCTGCATTCACCACATATGACGCATCCATAATCTAGTATGGGTAGCACAGTCTGTTTGTAGATCCTGAGTATTATATCGCGACTGAGAAAAGACGACATTCTGTTCAGCAATTTCATTTTGGGGTATACCCTTGATTGTATATAGGTTACATGTTTGCTCCATGTCAGACAGTGGTCGATGCAAATTCCTAAGTACTTAACGTAATCTAATTGTTCCATTGGTTTACCGTCGAGGGCAATCTGTAACGGTCGGGTGTTTTTAACAGCGTACTTGGATCCAATCAGCATTGCCTCGCATTTCTTGTGATTATTAATTACGCGTCGTGGTTCCACCAGGAGACAGTATTAGCTAGGTCTTTGTTGACACGATTTTCCGCAACGCTCATGTCCTTCGCGCTGGCGTGGATATTCGTGTCGTCAGCGTAAAGTACCACTTCGCTCTCCTTGCAAATGTCGGTGATGCCGTTTATGTGGATGTTAAATAAAGTGGGTCCAAGGACTGAACCCTGCGGGACTCCGTGCGTCAGTGATCAAACGACGCTCGGAATCAACACTTGCACATGACGCGAATTGGTTTCTTCCATGCAAATTGCTCTTAAAGCGAATTATTTTTGAAGGTTATTAAATGGTTAGAGATGACAGTGTTCCTAAAGCCCTTTCATACTGCATACACTCGTTACTCGTTCCGCCTGGTTTCCTCGTGCACTTCAAGAAAGTTTTCAATATAGAGCCAAGTAAAATAGCAATCAAAATAAACAAGAAAAACAGAGCTAGTCGTCAAAAGCTATTAAAAAACATTAATTTTAATAAATATGGAAAGAAAATATACAAATATAAAATTAATCGCAAAATTAATCTTATAATTAATCTCAAAAGTATGACCGTGGCGTGCTGAACAATTTCATATCCGAGAATACAAGGTTTTCAGATTAAAAATGGAGAAAACGCTAGATTTAAAAAAATAACTATCAAGAGAAAATTTTGAGTAAAAAGCAATGATATTTGACATTTGAAAAATAAAGCACCATTTATAAGTTACATTTACAGCTGGAATTGTAAATAATTTACTAAAGATAGACAAGAAAGAAAGTACAGATATGAAATAATTGTACATTTACGACGATGACGTGCTGCAGTATTACAACATCTTCAGATGACTACCAGAAAATCTTGAGGAATAATGTGACAAAAACGCAAGATATTCTGACATTTGAATAAAACGAGAAAAATAGAGCAACATTATGAGTTACATTTACAGCTGAAATTGTAGATAATATACCCAAGATGGACGAGAAAAAATAAAAATATGAAAATAATCGCAAAATTAGGAAGATGATCATGACGTGCTATAATAGTACAAAGTTTTCAGATGAGTAGCAAAATATTTTGAGTACAAATCTGACAAAGACGCAAGAAAATCTGACATTTAAGTAGGATAAAATGAACTTCATTATTAGTTACATTAAAAGCTGAAATGGTAATAATTTAAACAGGATGGACAACAAAAAATACGAATATGAAAATAATAGTAAAATTATGACGATGACTTGCTGCAATAATAGAAAGTTTTTAGATGAGGACCAGAAAATCTTGAGGCAAAATCTAACAAAAAGTTAAAATCTGACATTTAAATAAAACGACAAAAAGTGAGATAAACTTTAAGTACATGTAAAGCTGAAATATTAACAATTCAATTAATTTGGACAAAAAATACAGAATGATATGAAAACAATCGTAAAATGATAACCATGACGTGTTGCACTAATTCAGAACAGAAACGGTTTGAAAGCTTATTACATTTTAAAAGAAGGTCGTGAGTATAAATCTGAGAAAAAATCAAATATTCAAACAAACTCTTGCAAAATAAATGAAATATCAGCTCAGATCAGATTCGTTTTTCACACCATGGTGACCAAATCCAGCAAAATCAGCTTCAGGTCAGTGCATTGGGCGACCACCACAAATAAACCTCAATCAGTCTGGAAAAAAACACGATGGCTCCTCTCTATCACATGCACAGGGGGCACTGTTTCTACTTCACCACCGTACAGGTGGCAGCAGTTAGCTCCACCGCCGCAACCATCGGCCCCAATCATTATCCTGCCTTTCCCGCCTTTTTGGCCATTTGACCACACTACCGCGACTAACACGACCGAATTGGCCTCCTCGGCCCACACAGTCAACCGGACCGTCTCATCCAACACGACCGACAGGACTGCTACAGCCTAAACAACCAAAAATACCCCTCCGCCAACACAACTGACTGTACTTCAGCCAAGCAACCCAAGGGGAATGCTTCCACCAAACCAACAAACCAACCACTAGGGAACACAACGACCTCAGCGCACAAAGATGTGAGCTTCAAGCAACATAACCGAATCAACATTCCAAATAAACGCACGGAACGCGTGCTTGTAAGGAAAATCAAGTCGATCTTGTTGATGGCAAGAGACCACACAAAAAATACATAAATATGAATACAAATAACTTTTAACAATCCTAATTACACTTTACGGTGTAACAAAACGGAACTAGAAACGGTCTCACATCATCCTCAAAGTTAACTGTAAGCTGCAACATTTAACTGACACACGAACATATTACAGATCATGAATAAATAGATAAATAAATAAATAATTTACCAATGGACATTGCACTGGGTGGCTTTTCTTGTCCACTGTTTCCAGATCGAATTAGAATTTGGAAGGTTGAAATTGGCGGAGGGAGGAAAACCGGAGGACTGGGAGAAAAACCCTCGGAGCAAGGACAAGAATCAACAACAAACTCAGCCCACATGTGACGCCAGCTCTAGGAATCAAACCCGGGCCACAGCGGTGGGAGGCGACTGCTCTTACCACTGCGCCATCCCTGCTCCCCCATGAGTTACTCCCACCTGGCTAACAACTTTTGGTGACTTGTTTCGACTAACTTAAAAACCAGAACAGACAAACATAGAGAAAAGCAATCTTAACACTAACGACTCATCAAACGTAGACTGTGATACAAACGATAGATCTAAACTACGCCGATTAAAACATTTTTAACAGAGAAATGAATTAAGGAAACATATAAACACAAACTATCAGATAACACTACTGATGGCAGACTCATCAAAGTTAAAAGCAACCATACAGAATGCCAAGAAAACGACATATTACGACACTGGCACTATGTATGGGTAAACTGCTTTAATCACCACAACCAACTCAACCAAACTTCCTCGAACCAACAGCAATTTGGGGCGATGAAGATCAAGCCAAGTTGGTTTGTGCTGAGTGCATTCTATAATAAGCATGCTACAAAACCACCTGTACCAAAGTAACAGACGAGCTGTCTCAATACTAACATCTTCAGCTGTTAATCACAAGAAGATTGAACAAAAGATTCAGCCAACGCAGCTCAGCAGAAACAACAAACGACCACACTACCTCAGAAACACAACCAACTGAACTATACAGAGCCAAAACGTTATACGTGACATTCCAGTTTGTAGACAGCATGGAAAAGAAAAAGACGCTGAGTTTCTTGGCCATGGAAGTAACGACCCTCATTATTAAAAGGTCACTCCTCTACATGTTCACTAAACTTCTAGCGAGAGTCTTTTTATGAAGAAAATGGTAAAGATCAGAAGGAGATTGAAAAGAGCACAAAGGTTCGTAACTGAAAAAGAACTCTAATTTAGCAGAAAGCTAAGGTCAAGGAGACAGCTACTTTAAAGGAGGACTGTACACTATAGAGTACAATCCTCTGCAATCCCATTCAGAACAATGGAGAGCCTCTCAAATTGTTCAGTGGGGAAGTTGTAGAGATAGAGAGATAAGAAAAAGCTTTTCAAAGCCTTTCAAAAACCACTGTATTATTCACTATTACTGACTTAAATACAGAGCCAAAGCTGAGCTGAAAGAGGTTTCTTCAGCCCTCGCTTTGGAAAGCTCCTGGTAATGGCCAAGAAGTGCATTAATCGGCGTTGGAGGAAAGCTGAACTTGGAACGAAAAAAACTAAAGTAGGAAGAAGAGTTTTACAAAATAGCGAAATTAGTTATATTCTACCTCCATAGATTCCACCATTCATTTCGATCTGAACAACACGTACGAACATCTTGAAGATCCACTAACAAATCAGTTAAGAGAAGCTCACACTTCCTCAGCCTCAAAATATCCTTTAGAGTAACGGCATGAAGCTATCAATTCTGTATGACGGAAGCTGCTTTGAGATTTCTAAAATCCGCAGAGGAATCAAAGAAGATTATCAATTAGCACAAGCCCTCTCAAAGTGTAACTATACGTAGATCAATAAAATGGACGAATGGTTAATCTCACAACACCAAGAGCCAAGTCCAAAGTATTGAGCATTTTTTTTGGATTGAGACAGGCCCATTTGAAGTGATCCTAGAGTTATTGCGCCCCAATTACCACAATTTCAGCGCCTCCTCAACTTAGGTTTGAAGGAGTTTGGCTTGACTATTGATTCAAAATTAAAGAGTGCAAAAAGTTCCTCCGAGAAAGCAATCATCACTATCGAGTATGAGTTTTACTTCAGAATTTTAAAAGCGCAAGGAAAAACTGGACCAACAATAGAGAGCACAACAAGAACTTCTATAAGCGTGACTAGACTTGAGCAAAGGACTGCAGCGATCTAACAGCAAATTGAAGAGGACGATGAGGCTTACACGTTAGCAGTTGAGAAGAAGGGAAGGATACCATCCATAATTAACCACGGGAGTACTTTAACACGTTGTCGTACCAACTGGCTGACGCCTGACTACCGACCTTTTTTGTACTAATAGGCAAAAGGAATTCGGAACAATGCAAGGAACGATTAGCGATCATTGTTGCAAACGGGATGGAATTAGTCAAGGTTAAGATCGGTTGTTTCACTTATGGCAAGGATAATCCTAGTAATTATGTGAGGCTTTGATGCAAATGAAATAAGCAAATGACCTCCGAGAAACAAGTTGTATACTTCACGAACAAAGGAAAAACCCAAGACAGAAATACTTATAGACGCATTCAATTGGAGTGTAGGATAAAGTTGATTTGCAACAACTCGAACCTTCCATCAATAGAAAAATTTAGTCAACGAATCCTGATTTTGTTTCTCGTTTCCGTCCAATCAACCATCACTTTTACCCTCAGTAACGCGAACTGCTGACTAAAGAAACTTCTCTATAAGGTATAAGTTGGTGAGAGTTACCAGTTGTAGGTTCGGTCATCAAAGCGGTAGTAGGGGAACGAGCATGTCTAAAGCGGTCTGTAATTGCGGCTGGTTGATATAGTAAAGTTGGTTGTGTTACTGGAAGTAGTGGAGACAGCTAGTCTGTTGCGGTGGAGGCAGTATAGTTAGTACTGTTGGTTGTAGAGGATGCACTTCGTTTGGTTGCATTGGTCGAGAAAGTACAGTAAGCTGTGCCGAAAGAGTGGTCTGGTTGAGTGCTCAGGATGGAGTGGTCTCGTTGGTTGTGCTGGCTGAGGCCGTCTTCAGTTGGCTGTGTAGGTCGACGCAGCTAAGCCGGCAGTGTTGGTCGAGATAGTCTGGTCGTGACCTTGTGGCGGGGCAGGATAACTGACCGGGGCCGTATCTTTTAGTTGTGGTGAAGCTAACTATTAGCTGTTGATGGTGAAGTAGAGATGGTGTAGTGCTATCCGAGTAGAACGTTACTCAGGTTGAGAACAGTGGATCTCCCTTGGGCATGGAAAGAGAAGAGCTAACGGTGGTGATGGTAGCGAGTCGGTCTGGGTCGATTTGCAGTGGTCGTCTGGTGCAAGGGCTTTACAACTGATAATGTTGGTTTTGGCCACCATGATGAGAATCGAGTCGCCGATAAAAACTACACATCTGAAGTATCCGATGATAGAAAAGTTTTAAAAGGGAAACCGAAGAAAAAGAAAGGAACTGTCTAGGATGTAAAAATGGAAGGAAGAGCATTAAATTGCGGTGAAATGAACTAAAAAAAAAAGACAGTGGAAAATTGCAACACGTCATCTAAATAATATTAGTAATGAAAGGTAAATCCATAAGGAAAGTAAACGATTTAAACGCAGGGAAATTAAAAACAGCAGCACGTCATTTTCATAACAGAAATGATAGAAATGACAAGTGAACTAAAAAAAAAGATAATGGAAAATTGCAACACGTCATATAAATAATATTAGTAATGAAAGGTAAATCCATAAGGAAAGTAAACGATTTAAACACAGGGAAATTATAAACAGCAGCACGTCATTTTCATAACAGGAATGATAGAAATGACAAGTCAAACCTAAATATAATCTAAAAATACGATAACAGGTGAAAACTCACAGTAAACGTAAGAAAATTAAACGATTTAAAAACAGGGAAGTTAAGAAAACAGCAGCACGTCATTTTCATAACAGGAATGATAGAAATGAAAAGTAAAACCTAGTTATAATCTAAAAATACGATAATAGGTGAAAACTCACAGCACGTCAGATCATTCGGGTCATATTAATAAAAAGTGCTGTTGAAAAAATAGGTAGATGTAGACACAATGGAATATAAAAGATATAAATTAAATCTTCAACGGCGGAAGAGTTGAGCGAGTCGACTGAATGCTCTTCTTAACAAGTTCTTTTTCTTTGCCTGGCAACAAGAAAACACACTGTTTGTTACTTGGTAACAATGGCATAACATTTGGATTGCTTGCTGTTACGAGTTTAATAGGATGTCGATATTGTTCCAGGAATTGAAGTCAAGACCGTCTAAAGAGCATTTTTATTCCTATCAGACTGAGCTTCCATGGGAGTTTCAATTGATTTAAAGTACCGATCATGTGTAATGATTATTTCAGAGGATAATAGGCTGTGCCGGGATCAAACACTCGGGGTTATCTCAGCAAGAGCAGCCTCCTCACGCACAGAAGCAAATGTCTTCCGAGTACTAAACCGGAGGGATTGTCATCGAGCGTCGGTCATTGATGTTAAAGGTGGCCGTCAAGACATGCAAACATCTTCAGATAATGAATTAACATTGAAAATCACATTATTAAGTAAACTTAACCGTTGATAATCAATGGCACATATTAGATCTGAGCCCGCGTAAAAGCGGTTTTGTCTGAAGATGCACGGAATCGAGGCACTTGGGCCAAAGGCTTTGTAAATTCTCAAAGGTATCACTGTATATTTCAAGATAACTCGCATTTTACGCAATGTTTTTACTTTTATCGAGAATCTGAAGCATTCAAAAGGCAAAGATAGCAATGGTTAGACATTGTATTGCATTTGGATGCAACAACCGGAGCAATAAACCACATTGCAAGCATCTTTCGTGGCATTCACTGCCACTGAGCAACAAGAAACTTCTGGCGACTTGGCTAGTCAAGATTAAACGGGAAAACACGCCCGTAAGTAAAAATTTCTTTTATGCAGTGAACATTTTGAAAAGGAAAACTTTTCCAAGTCATATGCTGGCCGGAAAGTAAGTCTTAAGTCAGACTCAGTTCCGACAATATTCAGTTTCTCCGAGCAGAAAACAAAAAGGAAGGCTCCGAGGGAAAGACGCTTGATTGATGATGACTTTCCGGCCAAGATGTTGCAGTGTGGTTTATCGCTCCGGTTGTTGCATCCGAATGCAATAAAATGTCTAACTATTGCTATCGTTGCCTTTTGAGTGCTTCAGATTCTCGATAAAAGCAAAAAAATAGCGTAAAATGCGAGTTGTTTTTAAATATACAGAGTTACCTTTGAGAATTTACAAAGCCTTTGGCCCAAGTGCCTCAATTCCGTGCACCTTTAAACAAAACCGCTTGTACGCGGGCTCAGATCTAATATCTGCCATTCTGGTGATCTCTTATTTCTACTTTCAAACTTTCTATTGAAAATCAAAATCGACGTTATTATATGAAGAAATTTCGCTAGTTTTGTCTTCCCTTTGGAGCGAAATTGGATGCAATCTTTGTTGCCTTAGACGTTACTGTATCAGGGGTTTAAATTATCACTGAACGGCACCTAAAATAGCAAGTTTGTCGTAACAATGTAAAGGCAAAATTACGATAGCAGTTTATTTGACAAGTTACCAAAAAAAGTATTCCAATATAACCACTTAATGGCCTAGGTTTGAGATTTTTCTAAAAATAAGAGGACAGTCGAGGTTACCAAATTTATCATTATATGACTATCAAACGTTTCTATAATAATAATAATAAATAATAATAAATGATTTAACAATGGACATCCACTGGGTGGCTATTCTTGTCCACTATTCCAGATCGAATTGGAATTTGGAAATGTTGGTTTTTGCGGAGGGAGGAAAACCGGAGGACCCGGAGAAAAACCCTCGGAGCAAGGACGAGAACCAACAACAAACTCAACCCACATGAGACGGCAGGTCCGGGAATCGAACCCGGGCCACAGTGGTGGGAGGCGAGTGCTCTCACCACTGCGCCATCCCTGCTCCCCGTCTGATAAAAACAAAGAAAATTAACTAGACCGGTAGCTTTTTCAAATGGGATAGCTTTGATGAGGACCCACTAAGACATACTCGACCACGTTGACAAGTTTAGTCAGATAGTTTGCACTTGCTTAAAAAGAAGAGTTAAACGACAAGCAAAAAATTAATAATTCCAGATTTCTAGAACTAAAAGCAAATTAAAAGTGCCTCAGGTGACTGCAGACATTTCTCGAGTATACTTACATTTGCAGGAGCTTTCTCTGCATCCTCCAATTTGCTGTAAGAAGTAAAATGCAACATGAAATTTTAACTTTACCGGCTAACAGTACTAGGTTCCTTAACTTAGATATTATAATTAGTCGTGATGTATTAAATGATTAGATGTACCTGGAATTGACTAGATCAAAAACAGGAGAGGTCTATAGACTGCTCATTCTAGATTATTTCCTTTTACTAATTTCTGGCGATGATAACTGGCTGTAGAACTTCATTTCGAAACTTTTTAGCCCTTTTGCGACCATAATTTCAACCCAGCCTCTCAGCGGTGCTATATGCTCCTGAAACTTTATCAAGGCAAACAGTCTTCTAACCAGTGCTTCTGAGCGAATACTTATGGTTACTTACTTCTGAAGCTCATTGAGAGCCATCTTCGCCTGAGAAAAAAAAACAATAATACAACTTTATTTACCGATATTGTTTAGTAGTACTATGAAAGATCCGAAGATTTCCCTAACACTTCTCTTAGTTGCTACCACGAGGTAGCAGACAATTTTTTAACTCTACTTTTGTGAAATTGAAAGAAAATAACCTATGCCGTGAGGAGAAGTTTTATGGCCGTGGCGCTAAATTTCCTGCAATACAATACATTCCTCTAAATTGCTATTGTCGCTTCTGCCTCTGCTTGGAATCAGCAGATGCGATTTATACTAAAACAATTATTGTAAGAAATAGCCAACTTTTTTTAGAGACATGTTTCGGCATGCTTATGCCATCTTCAATCAATGAGTAACAGAACGTGAGTAATTATATAACAGACAAGTAGATGAATAAAATATTTACAGTATGATGTAATACAAAAGCGGGTACTAATTACAACGTGACACCAAACATCGGTGTTCAAAGGTGTGAACTAAAACGCTAGAAAAGTGTTATAATTCAGGTTTGATCTTATTTATATAAAAAGCTTCTTTGAGTTTTAAATCAATTGAGTTGTTAGCAGAATCCAGAATACTAAAGCGAGAAAGGGAGTATTTGTTCTTACAAGAAGGAGATGTGTTGAAATGCTTAAAAATATCGCTTTGATAAACTACCATGGATTTTCTTGTGCGGGATATAATTCCCGTTATATTGGCGAAACTAGTCGCCACTTTTGTACTAGAATAAAGGAGCACACGGAAAGTGATAAAAACTCGCATATTTTTAAGCATTTCAACACATCTACTTCTTGTAAGAACAAATACTCCCTTTCTCGCTTTAGTATTCTAGATTCTGCTAACAACTCAATTGATTTAAAACTCAAAGAAGCTTTTTATATAAATAAGATCAAACCTGAACTTAACAAACAATTACAGCATTATAACACGTTTCTAGCGTTTTAGTTCTCACTTTTGATGTTTGGTGTCACGTTGTAATTAGTACCCGCTTTTGTATTACATCATACTGTAAATATTTTATTCATCTACTTGTCTGTTATATAATTACTCACGTTCTGTTACTCATTGATTGAAGATGGCATAAGCATGCCCAAACATGTCTTTCAAAAAAGTTGTCTATTTCTTACAATACTTATCATACTTGCAACCACTACGACCTTAGGAAAACAATTATTCCCTTCAACGTGAACAATCGTCATTTATGGAAACGACTGGTAATTGTCCATCAACGTTTGGGAGTGATTGCTATATATTCAACGGGCACGTATAGTTATTTACCTCCAGGCGATAGACGGCAAAGTTTCGCTGCAATTTTTCCATTTCACTGTAAAAGAAAAAAGGAAAAAAATAGCATACAGCACTCTAAGATAATGACAAAGAAAACTTCCCTTGATGCCATTTTACCGAAGCTTCTTGGGACTAATGACGTTAGGGAAGACTTCAAAATTAGGGAAAATATGATGAACCAAATATTTTCCACGAGGTAGAAATGTTCATGGCTCTTACCAATTACCCTGAGGGAACTTAAGATGTACTGTTAACTATTAACATGGTTTTAAATTTAATGAGGAAAGAAAGAGGGGGTGCTGCAGGCTCAAAATAAAGGGAGATCAGGGCTATAACTTCCCAAATTGACTGATTAATAATTTATCGTGTTCAAATAGTCGGACAGCTTATAATGCCAAAACTTGATTCCAACACAAACTTTTCCTTTCTTTTTGTTCAGGTCAGCAAAAGGTGAATGTTGACCAAACTTCAACCTCAAGTTAACACAGGTATAACTCCTCGGCATCCTTCATTTGCATTAAGATCTGGAGGCGTGTAATCACTTGAAATGCACGTGCTAATGCAACGAATGAGACAAGCTGTAATACGTACATCTTCATTTCTTCTTTTTCTGTCATCTTCTCCTGTGTGTATTTAAGCAAATAAACAAACTCCAATCCTCTTTCAGTTACTAATATTATTACACTCCATTACATTGGATAAGCGAAAACACAGGGGCTAAGGAAGTGAGGATCTCTCCTCTGGATACTCTCCTCCCCCCTCCCCGACCGTCAGAGTAAATGACAACCAGAAAACTAACAGCGAAATCTTACTGACTACTGAGTTTATTGCTGATCTGTGGAGAATTATCTAAGCAATCATCTTTTTCTAAAAACTTGCAATTTTCCGTTCAGAATCCAGATTCTTTTTATAAAAACACCTACGTCCTCACAGTTTTAGAAATTAAACATTTGTGAAGGATTGATAAAAATAAAAGAAATATTAGATCCAATATCCCTTCAAAAAACCAAACCAAGGTCGTATTACGAGCAGAATTCAAGGGTAAAGTACCTTGTTAAGAATATTATTACACTCCATTACATAGGATAAGCGAAAACACAGCAGCTAAGGAAGTGAGGATCTCTCGTCTGGATACCCCCACCCCACCCCTCCCGTAACAACCAGAAAACCGAACAGCAAAACGAAACCTTAATGACTACTGAGTTTATGGCTGATCTAAGGAGAATTATCTAAGCAATGATCTTTTTCTTAAAAATAATTGCAATTTTCCATTCAGAATCCAGATTCTTTTTCAATAAAACACTACTTCCCTACAGCTATCATAGAAATTAAACATTTTTGAGGAAATTATAAACAAAAATAAAAGAAATATTAGACTTAACATCCCTCTCAAAGAACCCAAACGAAGGTCGCATTACGAGTGAAATGCAAGAGCGAAGTACCTTGTTAAGGATGTCTGTGAAAGAGACAAAATCATCGATGGCTTTTTTATCTGCTTCAGCCTGCTTCTTATTCGATTCAAGTTCTGATTAAAATAACAGAACAAAATCTTTTTTAGAGTCTAAAGGACATGTCTCATTTGAGTAATCTTAATAAGTATTTTAAAAATACTAATTATTACAAAAATAATTAAAAACAAAAAATATGGTCAGAAGAGATCTATAAGATATGCCCCACTTCCAACGTGTGTCTTTGTAGCCCTGGTCGTGGAAGACACGGGTTCGAATCCCGTCGAAGACTGAAAACCTTCTTTTCTGCAATTGCTTACATTGCAGCTCACCTGTCGGTGGAACATTGCTTTATTTGATTTACTTAATACTAAATATAAAACAGAGATAACTTAGGTGACGAGAAAATACTTGGAAAAACTACAATTTGTAGTTGATCTTGTCAGTATATCTTATTCCCTCAAACTACAGAAAAATCCCAAATGAGGTGGCTTTGCTTTATAAAGCCTACTCTAGAACTGAAAAAGAGCGAAAGCCAAATATTTCTAAAGTCTAAAGGAAGTAAGTTTCTGAAGAAACTGTGGTGCTACGTCGGTGTGGGTAACAAGGTAATTTAGTTATATCAACTAGGTTGAAATTGTAAATTGGCCACCGTAAAGAGTAAAAAAGCTGACGTCTCAAGGGTTAGCCCTTCGTCATAGGGAATGGAGAAATTGTGGGTTCTGTGTGAGTTTATACGCAGAAAGTGGAGATCCAGTATTGGTGGAAACATGGTGACGAGAAAAACGCGAATAAATTAGTAGATTGAAAAGCGTTCGTTGATACCTATAGTGTCGATTTGAAAGATAAACTTTCGTTCAAGAGTTTTGCGGCTTTCCCAGCTACCTAAGTGTAAGGATCGGAAAGACCACAGATTGCCATATGCTGCTTAGAATGATTAGGTAGATTAAAGTGTCTAGCGATTGGTTGTGAGGGTAAAAATGTGAGAGTGAATGGAATGCGGTCGGAATTTTCCTTCTGTGACGTTTGCAGTGCGGACTGTCGATCAATAAGTTGGGCGCGGTGGTGACCCCCTTGAACGACAGAAACAGGGTAACGACGTTTTTCGAAAAACTGGCACATTGACTCTGATTAGTGGAAAAAATCAGTCATCACTACATAAACGACGAAGTCTTGGAAACTGAGAAAAGGGAATGGAATTATTAACATGAGATGGATGCCAAGATGAATACAATAAGTAGCTATGCGAGTCTGTAGGGTTGTAAGACACACTTGTGCATAAAAAGGATAAAGAATTGTCGGAAGTTTCCTAGGTATATTTTCGAGCCGGGTGAAAGGAATTGACTGCGGTTATTAATTGAGTAAGCTCCTCTTTGGTAGAGGAGGTAACGCCGATACAGTCTTCAAAGTAGCGACCATAGAGTTCAGGTTTGGGGCCTTGTATTGGTTGAAAAATTGGTGTTCAACAAAACCTACAAAAAGACTGGCATAGCTGGGTCCCATTTTGTTCCTCATGGTTACGCCATTGGTTTCTTTGAAAAAGTTATCCCCGAATAAAATACAATTATGTGTGAGCACTAGTTAAGCTAAGCGAAGTAGTGTTTCAGATCTAGGTTCCTTAACAGTAGGTTGATCGAAAAAAAGTTTGAGGTCCAGAAGACCTTCACCATTGGGAATTTCAGTGTAAAGAGATGTAATGTCCATAGCGAAAAGAAGTTTCTCTTACTCTCTCTTTCATGCCGTCTTCCGCTTACCTCTTTCCAATCCAGTTACTTGTCCTTTCAGAGTTTCTTTCTGCTGCTCAACTTCCATCTTCTGATCCTCAATGGTTTTCAGCTTCCTCTGGATAGCTTCTCCCATTTTTGTCAAACGCTCGGTGTCCTGTTTCAGCCCATTAATCTCGTCTTCTTTTGCCTTCAACTGAGCAGCTTTTTGCGCGTTTTCTGTGGCCAGCCGATCATAGCTAAGACGTTGCTGATCAAAATCTTGCTGCACCTTGGTAAGGTGAGCCCTCAACATGTCTGTATCCTTCATGGCTTTTTCATTCAGTGCCTAAAATAAATCAAATAAAATCCTCAACTCTTGCTGATCATTTTTTGCTAAAAAAGTATCCATGACCAATACTGACTATACATCTAATTTAAGAAAACTTTTTCTTTGAGGAAAATGATGATTGGCTCTAGTAGGGAAGTCCTACGAAGGATTGTGCTCAGTGAAAGTGACTGATGTTTAAATATAAGTATGCTACAACGGTAGTGTAATGACACAGGGGTGATATCTTCACATCTCTCTACATGTTGACTCAAATCAATCAAATCAAAGTTGTTAGTATTTCATAGCTGCTAACAACCTTGTTGTACGGAAATATGACCCTGTTGACTCCATAACACTCTAACCTCCCTGCAGATCATGTGACCAGATCATACCATATTTTACCACAACATGCAGTGGAAGTTATCATCATATGGCTTTCAGTCTTTTTGTCCAACAAGTCCAACAACAGTCCTTTTCAGGGAGTCCTAATTTACCCAGATGATCATACACACAATTGATTACATATCGTATACTAAGAAAACTCCCGTTAAGCATCATCTAAGTTGCTGACCATTGCTTGTCCTAGGGAAACCTACAAGTTATGTATTTTACTGCTCAATATTGACGTGAAAGTCTCAAGACAAATGGAAACTGAATATACACCAGTAATAAATTTACCTTCTGTTCCTTGAGTTGCTGGTCAAGCTTTGCGATGTCTTCCTGTGCAAGTTGAAGATTTCCTGCTTTCGTTTTCAGCTCAGCATTTCTATTTTCTAAATCAAGCTTTGCTTCTCTCAATCCCCTCTCGATATTCTCCCTTATCCTTGCTTCTCGCTGCGCTTCATAACTTCGCACTTGAATATCTTCTGTAAGCTTTGTGATGTCTTCCTGTGCACTTTGAAGATTTCTTGCTTTCGTTTTCAGCTCAGCATTTCTATTTTCTAAATCAAGCTTTGCTTGTCTCAATCCCCTCTCGATATTCTCCCTTATCCTGGCTTCTCGCTGCGCTTCATAACTTCGCACTTGAATATCTTCTTTAAGCTGTCGGAAAAATATTATTCGAATTTTATCCTATGAGTAACCATCGAAACCTGTCTTCCATCGATCAATTTTAAAATGTAATGGAGTCCTTAGTGATAATCATTCTTTTTTACTTTTTACTCAAGCAAAAATTAATTCATAAAACTGAAATAGCAATACTAGCGGATCTGTTAAGTTTCATGAGAAATTGTGGCAGAGATATGAAAGTTTATATGGACCCCATATTTGCCAGTTTCTATAAAGAAATGGCATCAAGATCTAGCACTTACTTTGCATAGATTGGCAAGTCCAGCGGCCTATGTTGTAATGATTTAATAATAATCTTTCTGAAACTTTGCAAAGGTACTAAACTACACACGATAAGCTACTGTATGAGCATCATGTGTTTTTTTGCTGAAATCTAAAATCCAGACATTTCTGGCTCAGGAAAATAAATTCACATCAAATGTAAGAGGGAGTAAGAAAATCTGAATTAGAGAAAACATGAAATCAAAAACCCTTACCTTGGCAATTTCAGAGAGCATTTCATCCCTTTCTTTTGCCGGTTCGTCCTTGATTTTAACCAGCTCATTCCTACTATGAGAGTGAATCATGCATTTGAGTTGTGAAATTACTCTAGCTTTGTTGCAAATCAGTGATTTTGATTCAAATAAATTGAACTGAAATAAGAGTCACAAATTCAAAATGAGTAAATGAGCCAGTATAAACTCAATTTTACCAGTGCTAGTAAGATGTTTTTTAAAATAATAAGTCCTATAAAGCCACATTATGCGCAAGTATCTTAAATTTGTGTCAAAGCAACGCTTCTGCCATTCATGTTTGACATTCATGTTCTAACTTCCCGGCCAAAGTGCAAGTGATATAATTCAACTTTTCGTCTCTGTTGCGTTTGCTGAAAATATCAGTCACAATATTCAGAGAAACACCGTTCTTGCGAAATTTTGATTGTCGAAGCTAGGAAAGTATCATTCATTATCATATTGAAAACAAAACCTCATTAAAATTAACTTTCAACGCACTTTAAAACACGCCTACTACAAAACTAGTTTCGTCCACAGACCTCTTCAGTTGTATGCGATGTTTCGTTTCGTTTCGTTGTTTCGTTAGAAATTTCAAGTCTCAGACCACGTCAAATAACGTTGCACGAGCATATAACGTTGCACGAGCAATAACGTGGTATCTAGTTGCACAACAACGACGCTAAAGTAAAACTGATAAAACAACAACACCAAAGTAGACAAACAAAGAAAAACAAACTTGAAAACTTACAAAAAAACAAAAACAAAAACAAAAAAACCAAAAAAACACCAATAACAATAAAATCAATATTCCACAATAATTACACTAACAACACAAATAACAATGATAACAATAGACAGACAATTAAATAAATTAATTGCAACAGACTAGAACTCAGTTTCACTGTGCAATAGTCACATGATGAAATGTTTCGTAGCCTCATTCACGATTGTGTGACAACAGCCCTAGGGATCCTGAAATAATTCCACTCGCTCTTCGTGTTTATCAGTTGATCTTGTTGAACCTTATTGATCTGTACTGACTCTGAGATGTGTCTCAGCATAGCGTCACCCTGAAACACTCCCGTGACATTCATTGTGAACCCTGGAACGTTACCGTCATGTTTCTCACATGAATGCCTCCACATTACTGAACTTTGCTCTCTCTGTTCCAAAGCTCGCAGATGTTCCTTCCCACGGGTGTATGCACTTCGTGACGTCTCTCCGATATATCTACTGCGGCAAAGTTAACACACTAGCTCATAAGTGACACCGGTACTCCGGCAAGGGCCTTTTCCACCGGTGCTGCAGACCAGACAGTTGATGTCGCTACATCGATTTTCTCTGAACGGGTCTGACCTCTGCAAAATCCGCTTTAGAGTCACACCAGACTGCTCGACTACTTTGACCTTGAATCCTACTCCCTTAACCTCTTCCATGTACCGATTTTTCAGCTCCGAGGCTGGAGTTGCTGGCACGAATATCACCGTGTCAAACCCTCCCTTTCTGTACCAGGACTCCCGCTTTTCTCTTCTCTTCTGATCTCGTTCTATCCGCTTCCATTCTCTCGGTCTGTACAAGGGTTGCTAACCACTCGCGTCTAGCCCTATCATACGGTTGTATGCTTTCAGTGCTGACCGCACAACCTCCGTTCTGAACTTCTGATTATAACCAGAGGCGCAACATCATGTGGTTCACGTGGCCGACAACAACTTCCCAAAGAAGCTCCCTCCTGCAGTTGCGTAATATGCTCAAGACCTCTTGAGTGAGTATGGTTCTTCTACAGCTCCAAGACATGGCTGACCTGGCATTGACCACACACTTTGATGCCGCATCCTTAGAATAAAACTCGTGCAAAACCACACTCACTTTATTCTCTCCTTCTCCCACACCCTGTACCCGCCTCGACTCCACCCAAACTTTTAAATCAAGGATGGGCAGTTTGCCATCTACATGTTACGAAGGGTAATCAACTTCTAACGAAATGGACGGGTGAACGCTGTTTCCAATCTTCTGCACCAGATTCAGGCATCTTTTATCAGCTTCGATGGCCAGCTCTTGTTCAAGGATGTCTTCGCCTCGGATAACCCTACCCTCACTCTCAATAAACCTAAGGCCTGCACCGGGAACATCTACAACGACATTTGTCATCGACATATCTCTTGTACATCCTCACCCTCAACCCGTTCTCATCCATCTTGATCTTGAACTGCCTATCCCACCATACCCTGAACAACTGAGCAAGAAGGCCAGTAAGTTGTAAGCCTATCGGACCCCCTTGGACTGCAGCTTTATCTGGCCGTCAAACTTGTACAAATGGTTTCCCATTATAAAAGAAAGAACCATTTTCATTGCATTCTCCTCACTGCATCTTCGTCGGGATCCTCAGCCGGAGGTAACCAAGGCCTAAACCTCTTGGTCCTATCCTCATCTAGGGCACAACCCGTGATGGTGAGCGGCCGGCTTCTGCTGGTTTTACGTCGAGGGCAGAATTGTAGCAACCCCGCGACTTCCAACTCCGCCTCAGATCTGTTTACTGCATACTAGATACAGCCCCTAGTTCGTCGTTGTTCAGACCATCAACCCGTACACCGCTGGTACAAAAAACTTCACAAACCTTCTCTATTGTAAAAGGTATGTCCAAACTCGGGTATAAAGCCTTCCCATCTGCTGAGCCAATACGACATCCTCTACGATACGGCTATCATTCATCCCCTTGAAGCCAGCCAACATCTCCTCGGTGTTTAAGCATACACTCTCCTCTGCCTTCCAAACCTCCGTCAAAATCGTACTCATTAAATATGATAAGTTCCTGTTGTAGGCCGATATCGCTCCACATACTGGTCGAACCGGCAGCCAACGTTTTGATTAAGTGTTGCTTTGTGATCTTTCCTCAACGTATACAAAGGCGCAAGTGTACAATCAGTCACAATCATGTTGTTCTTAATTCCAGCTTGCCCTCCCGTCACCTCACCAGCACTTAGGAGCCTCACCCACAGAACCGAATGTGCATGAGCTTCTGCCTGTACCCTTTCATGCATTTCCTCTGTAACAGTGTGGTCATTCTCAACATGTGGTTGACACGCGACACGATAATTATCCAAAGTGTCAACCGCAAACCTACCAAACTTGTCCGTCTGAAACACAATAGCGGCATTCTCCTTACTCCTTAAGGATCTCAGCCCTTGCTGTTCCTCACTCGTCAAATTACCTTTTTTTGTAAGTTTTTAAGTTTTTTTTCTTTGTTTGTCTACTTTGGTGTTGTTGTTTTATCAGTTTTACTTTAGTGTCGTTGTTGCGCAACTAGATACCATGTTATTGCTCGTGCAACGTTATATGCTCGTGCAACGTTATATGACGTGGTCTGAGATTTGAAATTTCTAACGAAACAACGAAACGAAACGAAGCATCGCATAGAACTGAAGAGGTCTGTGGACGAAACTAGTTTTGTAGTAGGCGTGTTTTAAAATGCGTTGAAAATTTTAATGAGGTTTTCTTTCCAATATGACACTTTTTCTTGCTTTTGAAATTAGGCCAATGTTGAAATGAAAGTAGCTTTACGGCTGATCTGTTTTGTGTTACTTTAACATGAAATTGTGAGACCAGGTAGAGAAACATCAATTTAAAAGTTCGCATAGAAGTTTTCCATTATCTTTTATATGCATACCTCTCTTGTTCTTTCCTTTTGTCCTGTTCCTGTGTGGTATCACATTAAAAGAGAAGAAATAGACCAGACTTCTAGTTTAATCATTCATATCGTAAAATACGCATAAAAATAAGAGGCTGCCTAAATTTGACTTTTGTCCCCCCTGCTAACCCTCAGAGTATTTCACGCTCGTCCATACACTGTAACTTAACTCCCAATACTGATTTTTGGTAACTAAAATTATTGCTAAATCTTAATACTCTTCGTTACTTGCGAGGTGGTGAAATAATAAAACAAGAAAGGGAAGCTTGCTCTATCATTAAACTTTGATTCCTGTCCTCTAACTTCATATTCGGAGGATGAAATGTTAGTATCGATAATCACCGCGGAAAAAAAATATTCCACATTCTAATCCATCTCTGCTAAAACTTGGAGATTTGCGGTGTTCGATGTTAGTTTCTACCAAACAGGTGAATAATGCTTTTCGCGCGCGCTGATTTACTCATTTGGAGCAGCCGAAAAGACAAAGTCGCGCGTTAATGATTTTATTGTCGAGCATTTGTAGGTACATTGACAGAAACAAATCAACATCTTTTAGCTCCTGTGTTGTATATACTAATTAAAAAGTATTCACCTCAGATTCTAAATCAACAAAAATCAACATTAGGCACAAAAATGTGCTTAAATATTTGACCTTGAACATATTCTGTCCGTCAAAACTAAAATTTTCCCCCATGCTTCGCTCTTGGAGAACCACCCACAATGAAAGGTTCTCATCGATAATTTTCTACGGCTTTACTTCGTTTTGATATAAAACTATCGCCCCAAATAAAAAAAGACCTAGAGAAGTTTACGAAGATGCTGTTATTTAACATACTCACG